>NC_068982.1:45219011-45239005 GCF_001194135.2 Octopus bimaculoides | reverse complement strand
GACTCAGCAATTAGAGCAAGGTCATCAGCATAGAGGAGCTCCCAGGGGCATCCTGTCTTGAATTCCTCTGTTATTGCCAGGAGGACTATGATAAATAGGAAGGGGCTGAGGACTGAACCTTGGTGGACCCCTACCTCTACCCGGAATTCTTCACTAAATTTGTTGCCAACCTTCACCTTACTGATAGCGTCTCTGTACATGGCTCACACAGCTCTCACTAACCATTCTTCTATCCCTAGTTTCCTCATTGACCACCAGATAAGGGATCGGGGGACCCTGTCAAAGGCTTTCTCCATGTCAACGAAAGCCAGGTACAAAGGTTTATCTTTGGCTAGGTATTTCTCCTGCAACTGTCTTACCAGAAATATAGCATCAGTGGTGCTTTTCCCTGGCACGAACCCAAACTGCATCTCATCTAAACTGACTCTCTCGAGTGGTCAATATCAATAACAAGTGACCTAGTAAGAGAAAGTCCTGATGGATAGTAAAGAAAGGGTGATGGAATGAATTAGATACAAACAGATTTGATGTCGTCCATTACATATAGGCCTTATGATGAGCAAGAGGGGTGTTAGGGCAAATGCTAGCTCTTGTGAGATAAGTGTCATGATACACTAAATAGTAGACAGTTTGAGTGTCAGAGTACAGTGAGTAGAAAAGATCCTCTGCTAGCCTGAGTTATACTGGCAGCATAATACTGTAAATAGAAGCGAGAGTGAGTGGAGAGAGATGAGTGATAAGGAGATAAGTGATAGAGAGAGAGAGAAGAGTCAGCAGCAAGGCAAGTGGACAGTGAAGCCAGTGAACAGTGAGTGGACTAAAAAAAGATTAATGCTACAGAGATGAAAGTTTATCAGAGATAGGGGAAGTATCAGATGAGGACACAACAATAGAAATATCTACAGTAATCCCTCGGGTGTTACATCCCAAATCCATGAAATAGAAACAGTACTGTATTGCATATTTTTTTTAAAGTTATTTTTATAATTTGTATATATATATTTTAAATGCAAAACAACACCACACACTTGCCTCCTGAGTTTCATTTTCCATACTGTATGTGCGATTCTTTGTTTACTCATCTACGGTACACTACATATTTTCTTTTAATACATTTGAATTATTGTGTTATACAGTGCAGTACTGTACTGTATTTCCATTTATTGATTTATCAATTTTTAGGCGTGAAAGTGTTTATTTTACCACAGAAATGATTAAAATCCCAAAACATGTATATACCTATCGGCTGCAGAAACTGCGATATACTGAGCAGTCCATGATATAAATTTACATATATTAGCCAGAAGAATCTGCGATGTACCGAGGGTGCAATAGGTGAACTGCGATGTACCGAGGGTGCAATAGGTGAACTGCGATATGGCAAATGATTACTGTATATCTCAGTATTAATACTGCCTCTGTCACTAATATACAATAGAAATATATACATATGCCTCACTACCACCATTCTTACAGTACATTTGTCACTGTATGTTAGTAATCAACACTGTCCTTGGTCATCTCCTTTGTAAACTTCAAATCAGTCTCCACCACTTTGTCCCAAATCTTCCATAATCTCCCTCTTCTACAGGTTCCATTCCCTTTGAGGGTTATGCACCTTTTTTTACACAACTGTTATAAGCATCATCCACAAGCATCACATGCCTGTACCAGTGTAGTCTTCCCTCTTGCACATTATATCTGATTCCTCTTTTGCACAGTTTATACATACATAGATGAATAAGGGTATATTGAATAACATACAGGATGAATTCTAGATTTATTGAAATCATCTCTGCTTCCAAAGAAGGCAGACCAATTGAATGTTGGCAATTGATATTAGCTCAAAATGAGAAAGGGGAGATAATCTGAAGAATCAAGAAGTCTCCAAAATCGTCATGCTATTCAAGAAAAGACAGTTTGATTGTCTGAAGACAAGAGGACAGATGTAGACTTGTTTCCACCTCAATAGGTATCTTCACCACAATTATCCTATCTTATTTTTCAGCAGACAAGAAACTTAGACATATACAAAAAATATTAGAACACTTTTTATGGCTTATATAATTTGCATAAATGCAGCAAAAATATGCTAAGAGAAGGGCATCCAACTTATGGAGCCGATGCCAAAGCAGACATTGAAGCATAATGCAGTCCTCCAACTCAATGGACTTTAGCAAACAATCCAATCCATGCCAGCAAGAAAAATGGACATTAAACTGACTTCTGTCACATTCTTTCTTATTACCTATTCTATGACGATTCATGTAGCAGCATTAGTTTCTTTTATTACATCTGGTCATTATTTCTTCTAGCAGGCTCTTCCATTTGTCTTCTACCATCTTGTCACCCAAACCTCTCCTCCTTCATACACATCTTTCTCCGTCTCACCTTAGTTCATCTGCACTGACTCTTCTACCGACTTGGCAAAGGAGGAGGGAAGCAGACCGCCCCGGGTGACGCTTTTATAGGGGCCGCACTTTTGACTGTGCTATATATGCCTGTATAGGCTTGGGGAGCTTGGTGAGCGAGGCAAGAAAATCAAGGGCTATGCAGGCAACACCCTCTAGCTACGCCACTGCACCTTAACAGAGACAGTATATAGTGACGTAGACTCGTTTGTCTTGCAGGTTACAAGGCAACTTCACTAGTGTTGGTGCCATGACAAAACGTACCCAGGACGCAGACAACAAAGGGTCGAGAGAATCCTTTAATCTTGTCCGTCGAAGACATGGTAACCTCTGTAATGCTGGTGCTACGATAAAATACGCCTACTACAGCATTCACACACACATATATAATCAATATTAGTTTACTAATTCCATTCAGCCGATATCGGGCCGCTGCTGGATTAAGCCTCAGCATGTCGTTGGCAAGTCAGAGACCTGCGTATACTTGTTTACTAAATAGGTGGCGGGGGGGCATTCCGGTGGCCGGGCGATTAAGGCTAGGCCGTCGGCACCTAATTTCCAATTTATTGTACTATAATAATGTGTACTCAGAGTTAGACAAATCATTAAAATACGAACCTCATATATGAAATTCCATATATTACATTAGCTTATAGTAGATTTGAGTAACCTTTCAAAAACAAGAAATAACGCTAAAACATACAACTTATTTAACCTTGTACAAAACATGTAGGGAGCAAAATAAGAAAACAAATCATCCAGGACGGAAATGTGTATAAGTTTTCATTATAAAATAAAATAAACTGCATAATAGACTTCCACTCTCTATGTATATAGGAAATAGCTCATACAAAGAATAATAGAGTCAAGAGGACGATAATCGTAACAAACCTGAAACAAGAGAAACTCATCGCACGTGATAGTCAAATCACTGGAGGTCGCCATATTTGTCATTGAACTAACCTTTCGACGAGAATCTGCGGCAAGTTTCATATAACTTGATAATATTTTTTTTAATACGAAAAAGTTATAGCTATATTTTATCCTTTCACAATATATTTGACGAACTATATTAGTTTTTAAGCTGGTCTGATTTACATAATTACACGCATGCTCAATATCGTTCAGTCGACGAAGATACAGGAATTGCCAAAGCTTATTATTTATTTTGTGGATGTCTTATGAGATTTCTTCGACAGGTGGCCGTCACGGTAAGATTTAAAAAATAATTGCGAATAACCAGTAAATTATTAGACATTAAGTTATAATTTTATAAAAGAATATTGTCACTAATAGCTCTCCGGTCTCGAGCAATATTCTTGAAATAACCGAAGGCTTGATACTTATAATTTTTATATATGCGTCTTAGTCTGATTTCCAAATTTCAGCAGCTTTCCTTTGATATTGTAATAAATCATAATTTTTAATTTATTCTCAAACAAACATACGTAAATATACTAAGATATGTGCATATTTTAAAAAATAGTTTAGACTAATATTCTATTTATGTATATTAATCTCTTGTAATTTAATCTTTCATCGACTCCTACACTTTAACGTTTCATTAAAATCTTAATAATTCAATCTGACTTTTTTTAAGTGGTAAATCTTTAGAATACCATCCTTATTGATGTATTTTAGTTTCTAACAAATAATTTCTTAATTACACACTCACACATTTCTTGATTGCCTTCAAGTGAGGAATCACACTACTTCAGCAGTGACCAGACCCCCACCTTCCCCAATTCGATAATTACTGAATATACCGATTAATTCCTGTTCAAAAAGACAGATTTTAACAATAACCAACACTTAAGTGATATCGATACATCCTTAATTATGAAACAATTGCTTTTGTCTTCGCTAATATTCCTCATTTAAGTAGTCACACCAGAGCTGTAGCCATATTGTTAGTTCCAAGTAAGCTATGGTCTATTAAGAATGTGCATGGTTATATCTCTTAGTAATTTGTCGTTTTATATAGTCGTCTCTATTTCTGTCTTGTCTTCGAATAATTCTGCAGTTGTTTCTTTTTTGTTCCTGTATTCTTTATCTACCAATAAAACAATCATACGTATTATATCCCTGACAATGTACACACACACACACAGCACGTTCCTTAATTTATAAAAGGAAATGTATTTGGTAGAATTTTTTTTTTTTTTAGTTAAACCAGATTTCTTCCTATGTACTCATCTGTTCCGTTCCTTAAAACTCATTTTTGAGGGGGGGTTTTGGGGGTTTTTTTTTACCGACTTGATATTTTATCCCCCTCATCTTACTTCACAATATCCCTTTGATATTAAGTAGATTAGATTTTGCTTAATCGGACTTCATTGATCTATAATAAATTGCCTGACACTTTTCTTCCCATCATTTTATAAATCATCGAGTTGTCCTAAGGTTTGGAGCTATATACATTTCTAACATAAATTACATGTGTTCGAATATATTCGGATACTAGATACGTATCACATTTATGTAACATATGCTTCCCCATACATACACACATATATATCAATATATACACACACACACATATATCAATATACACACACACACACACACACGCTTTTGTACATATGCATTTAAGCTACGTATTCTAAAGCTACACGGCAGACAGTTTGCGTCGATGCATTTATGATACAACGTAACATTCACTCTTCACTTCATCATTTTGGTTAACTTATTTTTTACTCTTCTGTTAATAGTTCACAATTTTAAGTTGTTTTTTTTTTGTTTTTTAAATAAAGATTTCTAAGGATACGAGTACATAAAAAGGTTTTTTTTTGGTTTTTGTGTGATTTTAATGGATTTCTTTTTTAAAAAATTTCCGTATTTTGTTAGTTTTCACTTCCTATAATTATGTCACAAGATAAAACTTACAGCAATGACTAAATGATGAAATATTTAAAGACATTTTGGCGTGGCTGTCTTATTTTGGAAGTCTTTGTTCTTCGCATTTTTTTTTTTAGCAAAAGCTTTTGGCGAATCAGTCTAAGGCCAATTCGTTTAAAATTTTATTGAAAAATATCCACGATTGTTTTTCATTGACCATAAAAGATAAAGGATAATACTTTTACTAAATAATAAGGATCCAAGAGGCAAATGATGCATATATCTAGTTTTTATAGTATGGAGACAACTCTCTTTTTGAATAGGATCCTGATCTATATTAGTAGTTTCTTCAGCTGAAGGAATTATACAGGCACAAATTATTCATTCCCACAGGACTGTTGCCGTCCCAAACAGTGGGTATATTATTACCTGTGGTTAAAAGCATACCAAGAAGACTTTAAGTGGTCGCTCCTCCTGCTAAAAATAACTGCCAAATGTTCCTCATATCAATCTTCTGCTTTGCATATGGATAGGATAGATACATTAGCTGATATAGTTCTATGTATACTAAAAAAGACAGGATGGTCATGATTGGAATGCTTTTGATCATAAGTTTGCTCGGTGAGGTTTTAATTGGGATGAACAACTTCGAACTACGTGTATTTATCTGTTTGGCAAAGTTCACAAATGTTGAGTGTCTCTGACAGTGACAGAATAGGAAACAACTGTTTCTCTCAGCTGGTTGGCCTGTATCCAAAGTAACTCGTGTTATCTGTGTTCTCTTTCATGCCACAATCAACATTGTCAAAAACACATTACACTCCTTGTCTAAAACACATTACACTCCTTGTTTCTTTTATCACCCTAGAATAATGTAGATATCATTATTTGTATATCATGATTAAAATTTATATTCAAAAGGATACAAAACTAGTTACTCTTTACTTGTGTGAAAAACAAGCATATGATAGAGATGTTTTAATTTGTATGTAGGATAATAATAGTTGGGTTGGGTTGGTCGTACAAACACTTAAACATTCGAAGTTAAAATGTTCAAACAAAAGGAACTAACCTAGTATTATACTAAACATGACCATCATCATTATCGTCATCGTACGTCTGTTTCCGTGCTGGCATGGGTTAAACGGTTTGACTGGAGCTGGTAAGCCGGAGAACTGAACCTGCTCCAGTCGTCTGTTTTGGCTTGGCTTCTACAACTGGATGCCCTTCCTAACGCTAACCACTTTACAGGGTGTACTGGGTGTTTTTTATGTGTCACCGGCACGGTTTCCCTTTACGCGTCACCGGCACGGGTTCCATTTACGCGTCACTGGCACGGGTTCCCTTTATGCGTCACCGGCACGGGTTCCCTTTACGTGTGACTAAAGCAACAATCACAATTCCCTTAGCTTGATGTATCTTCTCAAGCAGAGCAAATCTCGGTCACTTGTCATTGCCTGCATGAGACTCAACAACTGAAAATCATACCCCCCCCCATCTCGTCCCACATCTTCCTGGATCTACTCCTTCCCCAGGTTCACTCCACAATTAGAGATTGGCACTTCTTTGCACAGCTGTTTTCATCTATACATATCACATGGCCATACTAATGCAGTCTTCTCTCTTGCACACTACATCTGAAGTCTCTTATACTCAGTTTTTATTTTAAAACATTTGCACTGTCACACATCCAGTAGAGCATGCTGGGTTCATTTCTTCTAAGCCTTTGCATGTCCTCTGTAGTCACAGCCCATGTTTCACTAGCATGTAGCATGACTGTTGAAACAAGCATCATACAAATTGCCTTTCTGACAGAGAGGCCCTTTGTTACCAACAAAGTAGAAGTTCTCTTGAACTTTGCCCAGCCTGTTCTTATTCTAACAGCTACACTGTCAGAGCATCCTCCTCCACTGCTGACTTGGTCACCTAAGTAACAAAAGCTATCTACTACTTCTAAGTATCCCACTGGGCATTTGAGGAAATCTATTTTCTGTACATTCTTAGTGTCATTTGTACCTGCACATCTGCCACACACAAAGACTAACCACTTCCTCCGATACTGCTGCACCTCTTGTGTGTCCATAACTTGCACTGGGTACACCTTATGGAGTTTCTACCTACACCTTTTCTACATATCAAGCAGGGTCATCTCCATGAAGAGATTTGTGATTTGTCTGTGTTCCTACTTATTTGGTCTTTACTTAATTAACTCTAAGGCCCTTTTGTTCCAGACCTTGCTTCCACACCTGAAATTTCTTCTCCAATTTTAGTAGTGATTCAGCTATAAGAACAAGGTATCAACATGGAGGAACTCCCAAGGGTAGCCAGTCTTAAATTCCTCTGTTATGTCCTGGAGGACAATGATGAATAAGAGAGAGCTGAGAACCAAACCTTGATGAACTCCTACCTGTACACTAAATTCATTGCTATACTCATTGCTGACTTTCACTTTATTGTGTGCGAACAGCTATGCTGCATGGCAGTGAAACATGCGCTATTACAGCCCATACTTCGCTGGATGTACAATGCCAGTGTGCATGTTCGACAGTGTAAGCATCTTGAGAGAAAAGTTAGGCATAAGAGGAATCTGATGTGTGCAAGAGAGACGACTGTGCTGGGTTGGTCATGTGATGCATATGGGCGAGGACAGTTGTGTAAAGAAGTGCTGAACTCTGTGGAAGGAACCTGTGGTAAAGATAGACCCAGGAAGACATGGGACGATGTGGTGAAGCATGACCTTCGAACTTTGAACCTCGCAGAGGCAATGACTAGTGACCAAGACCTTTGGTGATGTACTCTGCTTAAGCGGAGCCGTCAAGCCAAGTGCACCCATGCTGGTGGCTCATATAAAAAAAATCAACAATTGAACATTGGGCCTGATGGAGGCAAAGTGGCTGAGTACCTTTTGAGTGTTGGGTCTAACGAAGGCAAAGTGGCTGCATTCCTCTCAAGCGTTGGACTTCATAGAGACAAAATGGCTGAGTTTCTTTTGAGTGTTGGGCCTCATGGAGACAAAGTAGCTGAGTTCTTTTCGAGTGTTGGGCCTCATGGAGGCAATGACCAAGACCTTTGGCATTATGTTCTGCTTGAGAAGAAGACCCATCAAGCCGAGCAAAATCAGTCGTGGCAGATAGCGGTGTCACACAAACGGCACCCATGCCAGTGGCATGTAAAAGTGCCATTTGCGCTCTTGGAGTGGTTGTCATTAGGAAGGGCATCCAGCCATAGAAAACCTTGACAAATCAGACTGGATCCCAGCACAGCCTTCTAGGGTGCCAGCATGGACAACAGATGTTAAATGATGATGACGATAGCATCCCTGTACATGGCTTGTACAGCTCTTATCAACCATTAGCAGGGGACCATGTCAAAGTCTTTCTCCATGTCAACAAAAGCCAAGTACAGAGGTTTATTTTTGGCCAAATCTCCTGGAGTAGCCTTTAGTAAAAAGTAAGATAGTCAGTAATATGGCACGGTACAGAAAGTTATTAAACACCTTATAAATCAATATGCAAAGGTTGTCAAAATATACTTTCAAATAACCATGATAAATTCAATTGGTACAAACATTAGTTTTATTCAAGATTGTCATAATGAAGAAAATCAACTGTGTGCAAAAAGAATCAGAAGGCAATAATTTCTTATGTTCTAATAAAACAATTTATTTTACAGACTTTTAGAATGCAGAACAATTGTGTGCAACAGGCACTTTTAATGTGTTCAAACATTAAATTTTAGAACTCAGTCTGACAAGAATATAGTGGAAGACATGAATAGATTTGGTTTACAAGAGTTCAACTGCCTTTAAGATGAAGCAGGATACAAATTCCATAGTACAAGCGCTAGTACTGCTGAAGAGACCAAATTCTGCAAGCCGAATAAATTGATATAGTAAACTAGTACAACTTGAATGTCAAGTGAAAAATTGGGTTTAAGAGTCAGAATTGTTCCAAAAGTCTGTGAAATAAATTGTTTTATCATGTTTTACTACAAGCCTTACCAGAATATAGCCTCAGTAGTGCTTCTCTCTTGCATGAAACCGAAGTGCATTTCATCTAGATTAACTCTTCCTAGTTAGTTAAGCTATGACCCTCTCTGAAACTTTCATCGTCTGGTCCAGCAATTTGATATTTCTGTATATGTGTCACCTTTACTGTACTGTTGTAGCAGTTAACTATAATGCTGCTATACCAGTCATTGGATATGACTCTATTGCCAACAACCTGATTAACTTTGCAGGTGACTAGGCCTATCCCACTCTGCCAGATATCTTAATTATTTCAGCGGTGATTCTCGATGAACTGGGGGCTTTCCCTGTCTTCATATCCTTAATTGCTTTATTTTCCAAGCTACTGTCTATTCAGATAGCTGGTTCCTCTGTTGCATCCACATTAGGCAGACTCTCTTGTTCCCATGCATTTTCTACATTTAGCATCCTTTCATAGTGACACTTCCAAGCCTCTTTGTTTGCAGAATCACTAACTGCAAATGAACCATCATCCATGCAAACACACTTCTCTCCTACCACATCGCATTTGGAAACACATTTCCTGAATCTTTAAATATTACGAATATGTTGTTAGTGTTGCACTTAGTCAGAATAGTTTCCATCCCTATTTTTAATTTTAAATTTCTTTTTAGCTAGTATTAGGGTAGGGATTATTTAAAGTTGTTGATATGTTAGTATATTTATGTATCATGTGCAAAAAGCAAAGTAGTTATTTCAACTGAATTGCATTGATTAGCATGAAGTCACTCACATAGAGCAACAGACATGTTGACTCCTCCCCAGCCTTTTGTATCACTACAACAGAGGCCTCTGTTCCTTGCAGATCACTGGTTTCATGAAACTTCCTTCACTCAAATACTCCCAATTTGTTTGCCTCTTCTCTATTCATCTTCTGTCCATTCCAATTTCTTGTACTAACCACTACATTGAGTTCATCCTACTCAGAACATCAGCCCCCTGCAACTGCTCAATAATCCTATCAATTTCATTAGTCTTAGCAGAGGCCAGTGAAGACCACGGGCACAGTCTCTCTTGCTATACCAAAACAATAAAATATATAAATATATATTTAGACACCATGAGAAAGTACATAAATATTGTAAATATCAACTATCTATATCAATTGATTCACCTACAATGAAAGGCAGTAATATCAAACATCTAACAGAAAGTCAAGTTTCAAAACAGCATGATAGCACCTAACACTGGCATCTATAATACCCCATCCTACCTAGAACATGTCACATACCAGGCTGGTCTGAGCTAAAGTCCAACTCCTCACCAAACCTACTCCAATAAGGAAATATGGACCGTAGCCAAAGAATCGCCAGGTTAACAAGTACTTAGCAATACAAAAAGAACTCTAACCATTATGAATTAAAACTGATACTGAGTGAAGAAAACCCTTAGTTTTGTAAAATGATGCTCTCTTACTTTACTCTTTGAGTAATTATTATGAGGGGCATCCAGTCATAAGTCTTCTTAACAGGACTAACACTTGTCATGTCAATGTTATGTACTGTGGTGGGGGATGCATGTATGAGCATTCTTTGGCCATCATCAAACAATCCTACGTAGCAATGACAAATTTCTTAATTTTAGGATCTTAATTTCAGATCAACGTAACTAAAAATCTCCTTTAAGGTGTCAAAATAGAAAATGAGTGTGTTTTTTTTAAAAAAAGAAAAATGGACCAAGTGTGGAGAAATGCTTCATATACCTCTTCTATGGCACAGAACACACTAATTCTCATCCATACCCCAGTATGGATGAGTAATTGAGATGCTAGAATAAGTGATGGACTAATTAACTTCATGCTGGTAATAGGCATCATGATAGCCTATATAGTCCGTTTATGATTGACTTCTGTGATTAACAAACAGTCAAAATGTCTGGTTCTATGTAACCCTTTATATACACTACCTTAATAATTGCTGACATCAATATTGTCATAATCGGTAATTGCAATTATCATAGCCAGCCAGACACACCATGACCGGTACACTTGGGATATGTAAGCTATGACCATGGAACAAGAAGGAAATAGGAATCATGACCCTTGAAAACAAATCATCATTGTTTAACGTCTGCCTTCCATGCTAGCATAGGTTAGACGATTTGACTGAGGACTGGCGAACCAGATGACTGCACCAGGCTCCAATCTGATCTGGCAGAGTTTCTACAGCTGGATGCTCTTCCTAACACCAACCACTCAAAGAGTGTAGTGGGTGCTTTTACATGCCACTGGCATGAGGGCCAGTCAGGCGGTACTGGCAACGGCCATGCTCAAAATGGTGTTTTTCACATGCCACCTGCACAGGAGCCAGTCCAGCGGCATTGGCAACGACCTCGCTCGAATGTTTTTCTTACTATTTGCAACACAATACCAGCCATCCAGTTACCTCTCTGTCTAGCAGTCATATCAGATTGGTTTTTACTTTTAAAAAGATGTAACAGACAGATTGTTGTGAACACCAAGTTCTTCCATGCTAAGAAATGATCTCTTCAACAGTTACGATGAAGGATGAGGTAGACTTAGTGGGAGAAAGTTGTAGAAATCATAATATCCCTCTCTTGCGTAAAACAAATTCCAAGACAATGTGTTTGTATGAATTAAGATAACTTTGTCTAGTGACAGTGAAAAGGAAGATGTTACTAAGCATTACTATTATGAGAAAAAATACAATGAAATACTCTAAGTGGTACATTATGAAAGTCATTTTGTTGGGTTGGATAAAAAGTTTGTTTGGTTTTCTTTAAACAAAAATAAGGCACAGGTTTTAAATACAAAGTGATTTATTCAGTGATATAATTACCATTTCATTCTAGTATCTTCTGCCATTGCCATAGTGCTGGCCACTTCTGGCATTTAATTTGTCCAGCTGGTCACAGCAGATATCCAAATTAATGGTCCAGTCCTTAGGAAGAAGTTTGTGATTGACAACACCCTTCCAATGCCACCAAATTGAAAGTATAACCTTGGGGAGAAGTCCTGTTTTGGAAGTTGTTTGTGGTGGTTCACTGCACTTACCCCAGGATCATTTGCTCTTCACTTTGTTATAGATGATCCTTTTTTTATCCCCTGTCACTATTCCCTTAAAAAAGGAATTGTCTTCACTTTTCTGCAATGATTTACAGATGGAAATCTATTAGCTGAGATTAGCCTCATTCAGCTGATGTGGGCCCTAAACATCAAGCCTGCTGATATAACCAAGTTGATGAGGATGATTTTCAAAAATTGATTTTGGTATTTGGAGTATATCGGTGATCATCCTGGTCATATAACAGGGGTTGGTGTTTATTAACTTTTTCATTTTGTTGCTGTTAATCTCAGTTAGCCAGCCAGAGCAAGGACTAAAAAATTTCCTGATCGACATCTTGAAAACCACTTCTGGCACACATATTCCATAACAGCATGCTCTCTGTACACAGTGCTTATCTTCCTGCACGTTTCTATTACTTTCTGGCACTTTTTTGAAATGTGCATGACGTGTCAATAATGTTCATTTTGGTCCTCCATTTTTCAGGGTGATCCAAAGCACACAAAATGTAACCTGTCTCAATGCAAGTTCATGTCAAACTTTGTTGAAGTGTAAAATCTCTAATGAGTGTACATGCACAAGGAACAGACTTTCTGGCCAAAACAGTAACATTTTAGCAGCATTGCTGAACAGAGTTCAGCACATTCTATATTTGCTAATGAGATGTTGAAAGTGTCAGGTCACATAGTTGTTATGCTTGTTAGTCAGTCAGAGCAGGAAGGTGTTATCTTCAGTGGTTGATCTAACAAACAGACATCATCATTGTTGCTTTTTAACATCCTCTTATCCATACTTGGCTGCACTAGACGGAATTTATTGAGGCAGATTTTCTATACCCAGATGCCATCAACCCTCACCTATTTACAAGCAAATTAATATTTCCCCATTGCTAAACATGTTTTTCTCAGAAAATTGGAAATAAACATTTCTATGATGGTGATGTTCCTCTATAACCATCATGAGATGTCTGTATAAGGGAGACACATATACGCACACACCAGGCTTCTTTCAGTTTCTGTCTACCAGATCCACTCAAAAGGCTTTGGTTAACCTGGGACTATAGTAGAAGACACTCATGGTGATGCACAGTGAGATTGAACCCAAAACCATATGGTTAGGATTCAAGCTTCTTTACTGCACAGCAATACCTGCTATAACAGTGTCATGATTAAATACTACGAAGGTAAATGAGAATGTAGTGGAGGGGAGCATTTACAGAGACCCTAACCCCTTTAGCATTTAAATTACTCTCTCAAATATAATGCTTATTTATTCACATTGTTATGAATTAATCTTGCATTATTTCAAAGCTTCAAGAGGATGGTGATATGATTGTTTATTTTTAGAATGACATCATAGGATAGTTGTGAAAGCTGTATCTGGCTGGTTTAAACTTGAATATTAGGGCCTGATATGGTCGGTTTAAATGCTAAAAGGTTAACCTGATGGACCAAGTTTTGAAAGTAAGAGAGTGTTAATAAAGTTGATATTAAGTCAGCTTGTAAGAGTGCAGTTTTAATTTAAGGTGGAATGTGGAACCTCTGTTAGACATTTGCAATGGGAGGGGGTTTTTTTTTAAGGCTTTGTGTTTGTATATCTGGAAAAAAATTTTGACAGTGCTAAGAAAACTGTGCAAGACTATGTATTTGTAGCGAGTTCAATGAAGGATTTTGAAGTATCAGTACATGATCATCAGCTTAAGAACTGGTTTTCATGAAGAATTTGTTTTTGCAATTTGATCGCTTTGTCCAGAATTCCTCACAGAGATGTATAAAGAAAATTTTTCATGCCTGGACAAATGATGTAAATGACCAACATGTCAAAGACCAAAATGCTGGTTAATGAAAGGAAACAAACAGTAACTTAATACTGAGTATGTGCAAAATAACTAGTACACTAAGAGTAACTAACCATGGGGGACACCTATGATCTGTTCAGATGGTTGACTAGATGTAGTTAGTAATTTGTTGCATAACTGTGAGAGTAGGAAGGTTTTTAGAAAAAAGGAAGTTGTGTGTATGTCTCACAACGCATTTCTGACTGTAATATAGCTGATTCTGAGAGAGACAAGTATTTTATTTATTGACTGAAAAGATGAAAGACAACCTTAACTTCATGGGATTTGAGTGCAGAGATGTGGAACAACTACAGCAAAGTGTTGTAGCTACTGCTTTTATAACTCAGCTTTTCTCTAGCATGTCCCTGAACAATCTCATTTTTCCTTCTAATTCATTGTTTCTCTTTTTAATGCTTTTTGGTCCTTGGCCAAGTTCTTTACCTAAACTAGGAAATAACCCATGATATCAGATTCTCAAATGAAAGGCATGTGGCTCCCAGAGGAAGAATTTCTCTCTCTCTTTCTCTCTCTCTCTCTCTCTCTCTCTCTCTCTCTCTCGAGAGAGAGAGAGAGTACATTCTTACATTGCTCAGTTTGTAGTTCTACCTTTGACTGAAATTGCACCCCTAGAGCCAAAGGCTCCCTATTTGAGAGTCACTGCACTGTACACTGCATATTCTGTTTTGTTTCTCTGAGGAGTATATGCAGTGAGAGCCAGTGTTTCCAGAAATAGGCCTGATATCCAAACAACTAAGATTAGAGCAGTTAATACCTGTTTAAAGGTTAGTAATATAATGGCTAAGGTAGTTTCAGCAAGATACACTTATACAAAATATAGATTCTATTGAGTTATGAGCATTAAGAAGTGAGGTACTGAATTGGTTTAAGTAGAAGAGGTAATGAATAGCTCATTTCAGAGAGAGACTGCTACAATAGCAGAAGATACAAGTTACTGCCTGTGTCTTGGGTGAAAGCTATTTTATTCTATTTTCCTTTTTAAGCTTTAGCTTTTTTGTGTATATTCTGAAGTGTGTATATCTCTTATCTTTTACTTGTTTCAGTCATTAGACTGCAGCCATGCTGGAGCACCATCATGAAGAATTTTAATTGAACAAATTGACCCCAATACTTTTTTTTTAAACCTGATACTTATTCTATCACTCTCTTTTGCTGAACCACTAAGTTATCAAGATGTAAACACTCCAACACCTATTGTCAAGTAGAGATGGGGAACAAATACAGATGCACACACACACACACACACACACATACATAACATTTTTCTTACAGTTTCCATATACCAAATCTACTCACAAGGCTTTGGTCAGCCTGAGACTATAGTAGAAGACACTTGACCAAGGTGTCATGCAGTGGGACAACCCAGAACCATGTGGTTTGGAAGCAAACATCTTGCCACATGTATGCCTATGGGGTGGAGGGTTTCCTGAAGTACTCTTTCTGCAGAATTTCTTAGACATCTGTAAAAGATTAGCAGCTGTACAAAGTTAAAGTAGGTTTGGTTGAGTATAAATACAGTTTTCTATATGGATTTAACATCAGTTAAAGGTTTTCAGAAATTATGAGGATTAGTTGTTAAAACGGTATGGCACTTCAATGTGTGTATTATTCACAAGAAGTAAGGAGAGAATTAATCTTTTTAACTCATTTCTTTGGCATGTAGAGTGTGTGAATGATGGTGCTGGGGCTTAGAAAGAATTTGTAAATTCCTTTTACAACATAGTTTGGAGAGATCTCTGTCTAGAAACATGCAAGTGTGTCTGTTAGCATAAAAGATGAAAGACACATAGTGTTGTGTTTGTAAGTGTCATCAGAGTGAAAAAAAAGCTTTGTCTGCCTTGATGTCAGAAAGTTTCTAACCCTGTCTGATTGTTGTGAGATAGTTAATAATCAGGCAACTTAGCTAGATTCTGGCATCAGATGCAAAGCATTTGCTCTCTTTGCTAAAGTTCTCAATGGTAAAAATAAAATATTTGGTTCTGGGAAATTGAAATTAATTGTCACTGAACAAGAAAAGGGACCCAACATTAATATTGGCAATAATCACTTGTTGTATTAGGTCTGCTAGATATGAAGGCAACTGACATGATCTGTTTTTTCTAGTTATATATATTGAAGATGTAGTTTGTAATTAAGTAATTAACCAAGTGTTGAATAATTGCCCATAGAGAGAAGGTAAAGAATTTGACGAGGACAAAACCAGTTTGTGTATACATTGTTCTATGGTAATGTCTAGACTACTGTGAAGTTCTTTTCTTGTTCAACATGAATAATCAAAATAATTACTGCATTTCATAACAGTGTTCATCTCTACCTACTTGTTGGTAGAAGAATTTTCTCTTAATGTTGTAAGCTGTATGTTTTTACATGTTCACCTCTAGTACTGCGTCTTGTTAACCATTTGATTATTTTTGGATTAATTATAGGTTTTGGTATGAATTTGTGGAGGATTTGCTCTGTTACTTATTTGGGTGTCTCCAATAGGTTGGCATTGTTGCAGAATAGCTACCATGAATAATCAGTGTAGAATTGGCAGAGAATCTCAGTTTGACTAATTTGTGTGATTAATATACAATATTCTGATTGAAAGCAAGATGCAGTAGTAGAGCAGAAATTAGAAAACTGTATATATCCAGCTAGAATGATATCTAAGTAGAGACCATATTTTAACATGAGGAGGAAAAAATGGCATAAAAATCTGGTTAGCTATTGAAATGAAGAAATGAACTTTTTCTGTATTTTCTGTGCAAACTAAAGCAGTATAAGTGGTGTTTGAAAACCCTGAGAACTTTGATGCAGTTTGAGAGTTAATTAAATACCTTATGGTTTGGTGAGCTGTAAGTGCAAGAAATGCCTCAAGATGACTTTGAATAATTGGCATTTTCAACCAAAGCATCTGTAATAATCTATTGCTAATATTAAAGAGATGAGCTGATTCTAGAGCCCACATTTGCACAAAAAGTTTTACTATTTTGAGACCAATTGAAACCAGTGTGTCCTAAGCAGTTAATGGATACTTGAGCATCCATTGTATCTCTGTATATTTATCTCTAGAAAATGTGTAATTTTTTGTTAGAGTGTTTGCATGCAATGAACAGTGCAATATTCTGACTAGTAAAACACCCCAGTGTTTTACTACCTCTAACCTGAACTTTTGTAGGTAGATTTTCATGAATTTTACTATTGATGACCATTTGAGTTGAGAGGCAAAAATTATCATTCATCAGAGAAGATAACATTTTGGAAAGAGAAAACCTAGTCCTTTTCTTTTGTACATTTCAAGTGATTTTTTTTATGACTAGATTCTTTCAGATATCTTCAGATAATATATGTGAATTCATTTCAGTTGCTTGTTATGAAATTCTTCCATAAAAAAAAGTGATGTTTTGTTTCTTGTTGCTTTGTCTCTTGAACACAGTCTTTCATTCTATTAGACCACATTGCTCTTGATTTTCATGGACTCTTTTGTACATGGTGATTAAAAGAATATCTCAGCTTCTTGATGATTTTGAAGCTATAAACTTCTTCAGAAGGTGAAATAATTTTTGCCTTCTTGGAAGGTGGCCATTGTTTGTTTACTTTAGTGGAAGCCATCAAACCAAAAATACCTTGCATAATCCAGTTACATAAAAACTATTTCTCTAAGCCTTCATATATAAATTTTGCACATAAATGTTCTCAGAAGTAAATGTTAATAAAACTAAAGCTAAGATATAAAAAGGGGAAACAAGTTTATATATATGTATAAAAGATATAATTATATGACCATAGTAATTCAAATATGACAAATCCTAATTTCTGAAGCAATTTATTTCATTTTATTTATTTACTTATTTTCATTTATTTCTTCATAAAATTAAGATTTTGCAAGTTTTTTTTTTGTTTGTTTTTTTTTTCCATTGTTGGTCGTTCTATGGTGTGTATTATAAAATGTTTTTAGGGTTGTTCTAAAGTGACTTTGAGATCTTTACCCCTAAGGTAAATGTATTCTCAAAATTAAACTTTAAGGGTGTGTAAAAATTACATGATTAGATCATTTCCAGAATTTTTTTAGAAATTTTTTTTTGTTGAAGAAAGACATACATTAGTACCAGAAGTTGACTCATTTAATGTCAGAATAGGTTTTTACAGAAAAAACTAAGAGCTTAAATATAATGAAGTTGACTTTTATTTATGCTGGATGGTATAATGCTTATTTTTTCTGTATAAATTTACTAAAACCATTAAATAGTTAACTACTTTTTGAAGTCTGATGTTCATGGTGGTAATCACAGTCCGAGCCATATTTTACTCAGTTGAATAAAGTGTCATCCAATCTGATGTTTATTGGTAATTAAACTTAATTTGCAACACCTGTGTGTATTTATCAGCTTTATTTTTGTTGATAATTCTTATCAACAACTTTTCCTGTGATCGTGATTTGAGAAGACATACAGCAGTATGCTAAAGATCAGACATAATCCCTTGTGGGCAATGTAAAAAAAAGTTTATTATAAACAACACAAACACTTTATAATTTAATAGCTTTTAATGTGTGACTTGTTAAACAGAAATAATTTTTTTTTAATGACAAATTAATAAAATCTAATCTATTAAATTAGTGAAATTATGCTAAATACGACTAAGTTGAAAACCTTTTCTTCCCGGCCATATCAGCAATTCTGAAAACTTTTGGATGCAAATTTTACATGAGAAGCTTTTTTTTAACAATTTTTATCCTGAAAATCACCTGCATAAATTACACAGGTGTGCCAAATTACATGTGTTTTTACGGTAAACCTCATATAAAAAAAATTGTGATTTGTTCTTTTATTTTATTTAACTAGGATACATTCCAAAAACATGTTTGTTCTCTAAGATTATATATCAGTTGGTGCCCAGAATAAATTGTCCAATGCCTTAGGAGAAGTGTACAAAAAATATCCAACACAGTGAGAGACTTGTATGTGCATCATATTTGCTATAACTCAGTTACTGCTGAGAAAGGTTAAATATATATTCCTATAGAATTAGTTCTTCACAAATAAAACTACAGAATAATCATACATGTGTTTAAGAGAAATATTACATAACACACCACAGATCATAAAGAAACAATGCTTACTTATGGATATTTTGATAACTTAAAATTACATATACTTTAGAAAAATTTTGTTTATTCTTTAAATGACTTACAGATTGAATTTGTTGTATATTCGTTTTTGGTCTTTCTTCTTTGTATGAGAACCCTAACTTTTCAAGGTTACTACCTAAATCTATAGTAACATTGTCAAAAACATCCATAAGTATAGTGGTTGTAACTTTCCAAAACAGTTATAATTGTTTTTCTTTTTTAAATTTGTATTAATTAAATGATTTTCATTAGTTACAATCTGACTTCCTAGACAATACAGATTTTCTGTCCTATGGCTATATCAATACATCTATTTGTACATTTAGAATATTCCAGCAATGTTGTGGAGAGGGGGAGGGGGTTACACTTACCCTGGAAAGTTCTTCCTCGGGATGGTATTGAAATAACATATGGCTTCATAGGAGTAATGTTTTGATGACATCCTTGAGCAGGTATGCTGTTTTCCACAAAAAAATAAGTCGACCTAGTTTTGTTCCACTCTGGAGTTTATCTAATTTATCATGTCTTTTATAGCAGGTCTCTTAAATTTGTATTGCCAAAGCATAGTTTTCAAAGTGTGACTTGGGTTATCAGTTACTAGTCCTAGTGTTGGTACAATCCTTACTGATCTTGACATTATTCCCTTGTACTAACCATTTTTGTTGGTATGCTTTACAGTTCTCTTCCAAATTTTAAAGTGAATCCGTCTTGCTAGTCTGAGCTAATG
>NC_068982.1:45218218-45218951 GCF_001194135.2 Octopus bimaculoides | reverse complement strand
GTTGAGTCCACTCTTGGCTACTTAGATATTCTTATTATACAAATGCTCCTATTTGTAAATTAACTGTTGTTTGCCATCCAGTCAGTCCAGATCAGCAGATTCAAGATGTTGCCAACTTTTTTTAATGTATCCAATGGTTTCCATTTTTAAGGAGTTTAACATGTAATGTAAGGAAAGGTCAGTCAATTACTGAGAAACTAGACCATTTGCTTGTAAGTGTATAAGTTTTTGCTGCTGCCATTTTAACAGGTGCTGAGTAATATCTTATGATTATAAAGCTGTCAGAACTAATCTTCAGCTCTTTTCTTTGTTTCCAATGTCACTGTTTCTGTAGCGACTTCTTATTTATTTTAGCCTTGGTTTTGACATCAGAGGAATAGATTTCCCTTCTTGAATATTGTGCTAGAACTGGTACTTCAAATGCAATGTGGGACATTGTTAAACTGTGAGAGAAAAACACTAAGTGCTAATTATTTGCATTGGGATGTACTTGAGGTATTCATTTCAAATTTTTCTTGTTTTATGGGATATTCTCTCAGCTATTTTCTGGTATTTGTGACTGTCTTTGTCCAGAGCAGGGTTGATAATTAGGCCATTGATTACATAGCTGCCAGTTTTCTAGCTCTTTCACACAGTTTATAGTTTATGAACCTTTGCCTAGAATTCCGATGTGAACAGATTATTAGATCAACTTGATTTATATACATATGAATATGTATATATATATATATAT
>NC_068982.1:45215751-45218176 GCF_001194135.2 Octopus bimaculoides | reverse complement strand
TATATAAAAGCTCCCTTTGTATTATTGGCATAACAAAGGCAGTAGATTAACAAAATCAGTAGATTAAATTTGCTTTTCATCCTGCCTGGTTCATGAAATAAACTGAAATGAACAATTATACTCATGCCTGAAAATTTAGGCTTGTGGCTATATCAGATGATAATATAGACATGGTTAATCATGGTATCAGCAAAGTAAAATTATATTAATTTCTTTTAATATTGGATAATATTGAACCCAAGCATACATATCCATCAGACTTCATTGGTAATGATAGGATTCAAGAACAGATCACAGACATTGTCACTTTAGCATTACCTTTGGCTATCTCCGCCTATCCTATTGTTCCTACAATAGCTTCTGCTTCTTTGCCTGGGTTCATTCTGACAAGATCTTTATTAACGATGACTACTGCCATTTAACCATTTAGCATTGGAACTGGTCATATTCAACCCAGATATTCTACCTATTTTATGTTTGTTTCAAATCAGCCAGATCTAGCCTCTCACACCTACTTTACAATGTCATTCTAAAAATAAACAACGACATCAAAATCCTGGCGGTATAAGATAATATATGATTAATTCAAAACAATGTGAATAAATAAGCATTACATTTGACAGAATAATCTGAATGTTAAAGAGTTAAGCCTCATGTCAGTCCTACTTGAGTTGACATATGACTAAAAACATTCCAGCTTTGACTATCCCATCTTTATATCTGACATTGTGTATCTAGAACTACATTGAATAATGTGTCCTTTATTTCTTTCTTTAAGTTAACAGGATATAATCAGAAAGAGATATGGTGGTTATTTCTATGTGTAGAGGTTCTCTTGTTTGATCTTTTGCTGCTGTTTCTACACCAGTGGAAATGGTGTGAAATTTCTATTGTAGAAATACAGCTTGTTTACACAAGTATTGATCCTTGTGAAACTAATGCATTGCTTGATAACTGATCGGAGTATTGACCTGAAAGAATTATCGTGATGGGATCTTAAGACAGATTTGCAATCATTTTAATAGTTTCACTGGCATTCCTTTAGATTCCATCTTTGTCTAAAGTCCATTAACCCTTTTGTTACCATATTTCTGTTGAGGTTCTCTGTGTTTCTTTCAATTAAACTCCATAAGATGTACCCAGTGTAAGCTATGGACACATAAGAGGTGCAGCAACATCAAAGGAAGATTAACCGGGAAGATAGCTTTCGTGTGCAGATGCACAGGGGCAATAAACACCACAGATGCTCAGAAAACAGATTCCATCACATTCCAGGGGGATGAAACTAGAAATAGCTGATAGCTTCCGCTACCTAGGTGACCAAGTTAGTAGTGGAGGTGGATGCTCAGAGAGTGTTACCACTAGAATCAGAATAGCTTGGGCAAAGTTTAGAAAGCTTCTACCCTTACTGGTGACAAAGGGCCTCTTGCTCAGAGTGAAAGGTAGATTGTATGATGTATGTGTGTGAACTGCCATGCGTCACGGCAGTGAAACATGGGCTGTGACTGTTGAGGACATTTGTAGGCTCGAAAGAAATGGAGCTAGCATGATCCGCTGGATGTATAACGTCAATGTGCACACATGACAGAGTGTAAGTGCCCTGAGAGAAATGTTGGACAAAAGAAACATCGGATGTGGCGTGCAAGAGAGACGTTTGCATGGGTATGGTCATGTACTACAGATGGATGAGGAGAGCTGTGTGAAGAAGTGCCACTCCCAAACAGTTGAAGGAATCCGGGATAGAGGTAGACCCAGGAAGACATGGGATGAGGTGGTCAAGCATGACCTTCGAACATTGGGCCTCACAGAGGCAATGACGAAAGGCCAAAACCTCTGGGGATATGTTGTGACTGCGAAGACCTGGCAAATAAAGTGAGTTCACGGCTATATCCTCCACCAGTTTTGCATAACCAGCCCCAGCCCATTGAAATTATGCTCTGTGTCTTTGTATCAGATGATTGCCTGATGAGTGTTTTTCAACATTTGTTATGCAATACTTTTCTGCGAAAGTCAGTCAGAAAACATTGCCTTTTGCATTATGTTCAGTGACTAAGGTTATAGAAACAACCTGTTCTTCCAGAGAAAATAGTTTACAATACTAACCTATTCTTGCTGCTAAAATTGTTTGTCTGGCTTTGCAATTTATATATATATATATATATATATATATATCATCATCATCATCATCATCGTTTAACGTCCGCTTTCCATGCTAGCATGGGTTGGACGATTTGACTGAGGACTATTGTTGTCTCTCAAATATTTAAAATCTACAATTAAGAGCCCTATCTACTCGCTGGCGGTACCTACCCACCCCTACCCATTTTCCTTTATTCAAAAATTCTTATCGCTCCTTAAAATTATGGC
Source organism: Octopus bimaculoides (assembly GCF_001194135.2). Lineage (NCBI taxonomy): Eukaryota > Metazoa > Mollusca > Cephalopoda > Octopoda > Octopodidae > Octopus > Octopus bimaculoides. The sequence goes on along the minus strand of NC_068982.1, from coordinate 45,215,809 downwards.
TTTTAAGTGTTGATTTCTCAGCCCAAGAATTTACAGCGTGATGTGCTGCTTGACTGGT
>NC_068982.1:45204613-45210499 GCF_001194135.2 Octopus bimaculoides | reverse complement strand
GTGGTTAGGAAGCTTGCTTCCCAGCTACATGGTTTCGGGTTCAGTCCCACCGCGTGGCACCTTGGGCAAGTGTCTTCTGCTATAGCCCCAGGCTGACCGAAGCCTTGTGATTGAATTTGGTAGGCGGAATTTACTGCCGTGTGTGTATACTTCTGTGTATGTGCTTGTGCCTCTCTCCCAGAGAGTGAGAGGGGGGGGGGATATATATGAAAAATTACGATAAACACAAGCTTATATCATTTATTGTTGTATTTCGGGATAGTCTTTTTTCCTTTTTTGCCAAGTAAACACACACACTATATATTCATTCTTCACTCATTTATTATTGTTCTTCTAACTTGTGTCCATTGTCAGGAAATCTTTCGTCACACACCTGTGACCTCTTCACTGACACTTGTCTTCGTGTGTGCTCTTGCTCCACTTATTTCATGAACAATGGACATGAGTTAGAATAAGAACAGTTATAAACAAGTGAAGAATGAATATATAGAGGCAAAAAAAAAAATTACCATCCCGAAATACAATATCTGTTTCAACACACAATTTCACATCAGGAGTCTTGCAACACAAATTCATAAATATAACTTATATCATTTGTTTCCTGTATATGTTTCTCCATTGTAGTTATTTGCAGCTTCTACATTGTGTGTTCCAAGTGCAATTGGATGCTGAACCACAATGGATCATTAAGGGAATACTTTATTGCATTATGTTATACAGATCAAATGCCCCATAATTTCTCTTACATTTGCTCTGCATATCATAACTCACTCACTCACTCTCTCTCTACCTTTTCCATGCTTGAATAGATCGACCGAGCCCTCTCCAACACGTTGCCCTGTTACTTGTTACATTTGTCTTTTTTGTGAAGTTAAGCATCCTGAGATTAGCTTTCAACACTTATTCCTATAATTTTCTTGGTCTTCTGTTGTTTCCTTCTGCATGGATCTCTAGCACTTCTTTATCCATCTGTTATCCTTTGGTATTACATATCTGTACAATGCAGTCTTCTGTTTCACACTACATCTGAGTCCTCATACACAATTGTTTTTTTCTCAGCTTATCTGTGCCATGTTTTTCATGTGCCAAAACTTTGCAAATCTAGTTAAGCATGCTTACTTCCTTTCTTTCCAGCCTTCACACCAACATCATACAATCTGCCTATTGCTCAAAAAAGAAAAAAAAATCTTTTATTGTTAGAAGTAAATTACTCCTGAACTTTTTTCCATCCTATTATTCTGGCTACTGTACATTCAGCACTCTCTCCACCACTGTTGATTAGGTTTTCAAGGCAACAGAAGCTATCAACTACTCTTATACGATCTTTCAAGCATTTGAAAGAATTTTATTGGTTCCTTGACTGCTAAGTTGTCTTGTGCATCTACAACAGTCTTTATTCACTGCCTTTGATTCCTGTACACCACTTGGGCCCCCATAAATCACTTAGTACAGCATATGAAATTTCTACCTACACCTTTTCTACATATCCAAGCATGGCCATTTCTCTGATAGAAGCATACTGTATTCTTTCCTACTTACAAAAAAAAACTGTAGTCTTTACTTAGTTTACTCTGAAGCCTTTCAATTCTGTCTGTGATCTTCATATTTAGAATTTCTTATCTAAATCTTCCACAGTCTCTATCTGTGCTATATGTATTGTTAGGTCCATCACAATTGAAGACTTATTACAGACAGCCAGTTTTAAGCTCTTCTGTTAATGGTTGCCGAACTACAATAAACAGGAAGGAGCTGAGAACTAAGACTTAATGTATACCTATTTTCACACTAAATTCCTCATTGAATTCATTGTGAACTTTGACTTTGCTGACTACAGTTCTCTACATGGCTTGCACTGTTCTCACAAGCCATTAATCACCTGATAGTTTTCTTAACAACTACCAGACCAGAGAGTGTAGTACCTTGTCTAAAAGTGCTAGTGTGAGAATAGGATGATAGGAAACATTGTGGTGCAGTGGAAAGTTGGGAAGGTGAGTGGGGACAGGTGAGAGACAGATTAATTATAGAGAGATGAAAGGGTATTGAAGAAGCAGTGACTACAAGATGGAGATTTATGAAAGATATATTTGGTGATAGCTCAAACATATATATGCATCTCTCAGCCTCCTTTATTATCATTATTTTTAAGTTCATTATGCTGTTTGCATGAGTGGACATGTCTTTATCAGAACTGTGTGAATCAGTAATTATTGTAATACCCTGTCCCCACCCCCACCCCTCGGTCTTTTCCATTTCATCCCATATCTTTGTAGTCCCCCCCCCTCTTTCCAAGTTCCATCCACTTTAACTTTAACATTCAGAACACTCTGTCGAATGTAATGTTTATTAGTTCACATTGGTTTGAATTAACCATGCGTTATCTTGTAGCTTCAAGATTTCAGTGATTTGACTGCCTGTTTTTAGAAAGGCATTGTAAGGTAGGTGTGATAGGCTGAATCTGGTCAGTTTGAAAATAAAAGGTAGAATATTTAGACCAGATATTGCTGTTTACTTAAAATCATCAAAATGAAAAGTATGCATGCCAGAACATGAACTTGTTTATTTCTCAATTGGAATGACCAGGGTAATAAATTTGTCAGGACATCTGTACCTGGCCACCTTGAACAAGGCCTGCCTGATATACACACAAACACTCATGCAAATATTTAGTTTGTCTAAAATAATCTTGCATTTGTAACATGTCTAGAGAACTTGCTGCTGCTGCTGCTGGTTTAAACACAACATACAATACTTACACTTGGTTGGCGTTAGGAAGTGCATCTAGCTGTAGAAACATTGCCAGATCAGATTGGAGCCTGGTGCAGCTGCTGGCTCTCCAGACCTCAATCAAATTGTCCAACCCATGCCACCATGGAAAACGGACATTAAACGATGATGATGTATATGATTTTAGAGTTAATAATAAAATTCTTGTTATGTATGTTAAAATCTACACATATTTTCTGCTCCACTATGGCTAACAACCAACTCCACCTAATGAGAAATAGTGATGGTGTCTTCTTTAAAAAGCAATTATTTGAATTAACTATTCTCTTCCCAGGCAGTTCATGTGTTTATTTTATATATAGAATTATATAAATTATATTTTAAGTACATGCTTAATGTTTTGTTTTACTACAAAACATTTAATATGTACTGTTGCGTTTTTTGTTTTTTTGTAAAAATACATGAATTTATTGCAATTAATAATATATACACTCAGTTATCCTTCCAAACTGTTGTTATACTTCTTTAAATTAATTACATTTTGCAGATGGCTGATACTTCTAGTCCTGCCAGTAATCGCATAAAGTCATACAAGAATAAAGCTTTGGATTCTCAAGAACTACGCAGACGTCGTGAAGAAGAAGGTATTCAAATCAGAAAACAAAAGAGAGATGAGCAGGTAAACTCGTTTTTGGTTTGTTTGTTTTGTTTTTTTATCCCCCCCCCCCCATTCTTTTTAGTTAAGAATTTCCATCCCAAAAAATGACTACTTTAGTAATGAAATTGAAAATTACAAAATTTTCGCTTAATTATATTATATGTATAGTTTAACGTTGGCTTTTGCAACTGCAAGAAGAGTTACCAAAATAATTTTGTTTCTCAGCAGAACAGGACATTTTTAGTTGAAGTTTTGGAGGCTAGCATTTTTTTTTTAGTCATTTTCATCTGTGACTCTTCCCACCCCTTTTCTCACAACTTAAGTTTTGTGTGCTGGTTCCCTCTCATTGTTGGCACTGTTGTATGCTATTCATTTTGTGTGCGAGTGATTTTACAATTACAGTCCTATGCTTTTCTCGAAGTATAATTGTTGGTACAGCTGAAATGTTATACTAAAGAAAATACAAGTCTTTCGTGAAATTTTAACCCTTTAGCATTCAGATTAGTCAAATGTAATGCTTATTTATTCACATTGTTTTGAATTAGTCATGCATTGTCTTGTAGCTTTGAGATTTCGATTTTAGGATTATTTGCTTTTAGTATGACATTGTAGCATAGATGTAATAGACTATTTGGCCAATTTTGTATATAACACAAATAGAGTATTATGGCCAGTATAAATGCTAAAGAGTTAAAACTCTATTTCCATAAAGAATCAAGGAGCTCTGGCAATACTTAGTGTGTATCTAGGAACAATATGGTAGTATTTATAGAACTTCAATGGCAATTACTCCTTAGGTTTATATGGCTTTTAATACCCCACTTTGGTAGGAGTCCTAAGATTTTCCTTTGTAGATTATTGCATATCTCCTTCATTTGCTAGAAGGAAGAGATGGTTTATTTTTAATGTTTTAGGTCCCTTCCAGTTTGCAGTGAGATTAACATTAGAATAGAATGAAGCAATTGTCCAGATGACTAAGAGGTGTCTCTTTTTTCTGCAGAGACATACTTTTTCCTACCTTTGTTGCAAATCTTCTCAGTCTCCCATTTCAGTCTACTAGCCAGTCACTAGCAGTTTAACAATGTGAACATGAAAAAATACAGTCATCATCATCATCATCATTTAATATCTGCTTTCCATGCTGGCTTGGGTTGGACAGGTTGACAGGAGCTGGCTTGGCAGGTGCCTGCACCAGACTTCTGTATCTGTTTTGGTATGATTCTTACAGCTGGATGCCCTTCAATTATTTGGCCTTATGCACCTTGTGAATCTGAGATTTTTTTTTTTGTCAAAGACAGGCAATGTTCATGGCCTTTACAGGATCTCAGAAAATGGAAGGGGAGAAAGTGAAGACACCATACTGAGCTGGAGGTCATTGACCATTAGTACACCTGCCCCTAAAGAAAGCAACCACATGGATTGTTGGTCAAAGAGGCTGACTGACCTTTGTAGTTTCTAATGGCAGGCTTATAAAGAACCATTTTCACCTGTGCTCTCTAACAATCAGTGGCACTATACAAAGGAGGTGTAGTAGGAAGCCTCACCTCAAGATATCTAGTTATTTTTTTATTTAGTCAGACTGCAATGTCTTGTTTTAAGGGCACTTGATTTGCCTTAGAGAGTTTGGTGATATTAGCATAGATAGTTGACTTGGATTTGTCAAGTATACGTATATGACTTTGGGACTTATCACAATAGCAGTGACTCTAGTACGATTCATTGAGTCGTTTTAACTTGGATTGTTGACAATATTACAAATATTGCAGCTGGGTTAAAATATCATACAAAAGTTACAACTTCTTTTTTTATTATTGCCTTTGCTGAGTGCATGAATACCACTCCTGTTTCACTGAATAAGCAGTTTCTTATAATGTAGTACAATACTATGGAAGTGTAGATATCATACCGGTTATCACTGTTTCTCATATGCTTAGGATTTATCATATCTACTGTCAATCTTTTTTTTCTAATCCACCTGCTGCAGAAATTTTTAAGCTGCATCTGAAGTAGTGTCACTAATTTGTATCCTTAAGATGACTGCATGGGTACTTGTAGATATATTGTTCCTTCTACACACATATATATATATGTATATATATATATTGCAGATATTATTTAATTTCCATGTTTATTGTTTCACCTGATAGTGATGAGAAAATGAATTTGCTCAGAGACTGCTTTACATACATTCATGTATTCACATACCTTCTGTTGCTGTTCACTCCAATTCAGCCTTAATCAGACTGAACTATAATCAAAGACTTTGCTCCTTTCTGGCTATCGTAAAGGTCTTTATATTTTTGTTGGTAGAACCCATTCATTCCAATAATGAATTCCTGAGGAAAAGCCTAATTTGTGATTTCAAAAGAATTATATTTCATTTTGTTTTGAATTAATTGGGCTTGGAAACAACTTGAAGTGTTTTCATTGGATATATGTACAAACTTGGAATAAAGTAATGTCTCCACTTCTATTTTTTCCTTTCTTCATTATACTTTATATAT
>NC_068982.1:45200870-45204468 GCF_001194135.2 Octopus bimaculoides | reverse complement strand
ATACTAGCAAACGCCCCCCCCTCTTCCATCGGATGGCTTGTATAGATGAAGAGGGTTAACTTGGATGGTGTTAATTTGTGGAGATATTTGGTGATTGTATAGAGTTGTTACTTTTGGTTAGGGCATTAAAGATTCCTGAGATGTTAAAACTGTTGACTGTAAGGAAAATTGATTGATAGTGTATCTTAACACAGTGAACCATTTCAAAATTGTCATGAGGCCAATAAAATGAAGGAAAGCTGTTCAGCCCACAGTATATACAACTTCCAGTGGAATCGGACATCATAATTAACCTTAAACTTTTTGTACTCAAACACTTTCACATTAGGATACTGTCTTAATCTGACAATTCTGCCTATTATGTAGTTTGAATGAGAAACTGTAACTAAAGATTAAGATTATTAACCCCAAAATTTTACACGTTTTAATAGCAATCAATTTTTTCTCTTTTTTGCTTAATTAATGGTTTTTCATGTCAGCTGTAAAGGTGCAGAGGGTTAAGTTGGACGGTGTTAAGTAGTGGAGATGTTTGGTGATTGTATGTAGTGGTTACTTTTCAGTAGGAAGCTGGATTAAATTTTTCATCAACACAGGGGAGCCGAAATAAATATTTTCAATGTCCAATGGAAGTCAAATCGCGAAAAAGGTTGAGAAATGCTGATCTATAAACGATGGTTTTTATTTAGGCACATCGTAAAAGTAATTATAATGAATTGCTTAATATAAAGAAAAGTCTGTTTTTTTCAAGCAAATACAGTTAGAAAAAATATTTATCATTTCAAGTCATCACTAAAAGCAAAGCTCATCAATTTTTGAATGAAATAATAATTTTATTCTTTTATTCTAAGTTGTAAATTTTGCCCGAGAAATAAAGCAAATAATCACCATATGCATTGTTAAAAATCTGCAACTCGATAGCAAATATCTCCAAATTGATAAGAAATGCATAAATTTAATAATAACAATGTTTTTTTGAGATTCCGGTTCAAATGACATGAGTGTTTTTGTTTCACTTTTGACACGTAATACTTAAATAGTGGAGGAGATATGATGTTGCTGTGTGCCGGAAGTATGCAAGAAGTTAAAATTTTTGTTTTTTGACTAAAACACTACCGGGACCCTAAGTATGGCATGTGTAAAATTTGAATGAAATTGGTTGTGTAGTTCTGGAGTTTTAGGGATTCACACAGACATACATTCTCAATTTTATATATATATAGATAACTGCCAACCAAATGTGGCGTCTTATACGGGACAGTGCTACTGATGTTTATAGCTCCAGGAAGTCATCTCTACCAGCTAGCTAACGACACATTTTGTGTCCGATTAACATTTGCGAGAGGAGGTCAGCACTCCCATTCCTAGCCTTACATGATACACACAGACTCAAGTTCATCTGTATCAGGTAAGGCTAGGGATGGGAGTGCTGACCTCCTCTCGCAAATACTAATCGGACACAAAATGTGTTGTTGTTAGCTAGCTGGTAGAGATGTCTTCCTGGGGTTATAAACATCAGTAGCACTGTCCCGTATAGGACGCCACATTTGGTTGGCAGTTATTTGTTACGATTCCGTATTGCTACTGTTTACATCTCACTCAGAGATTTAATATAGCCTATATATATAAGCACACACACACACACTCACAGAGTTGCAGACATAGCTGTTAGGTTAAGACATTCACTTTGCAACCACATGGTTTCAGATTCAGTCCCACTGCACAGCACCAGACTCTGTGAATGAATAATGAATTTGGTAAATGGCAACTGAAAAGAAGCTTGCAGTGTATGTTCATGTCTTGTCTTGACATTGTGTGCTAATTTTAAACAAGCTTCACCATCATAGTGACAGTAACATTTGTTTGCATTCTTCCATGAAAACATGGACTGAGAAAAATGTTACCTTGCTTGAAAATAGATAGGTTTTGGTGACAGGAAGAGCATTCAGCCATAGAAACTCTCCCTCAACGAATCCCGTCTAACTGATGCAATCATTATCCAATGTACCTTTCCTCTTGTAGGTGGTAGGATATGATTAGAGGGAGTTTTGGTTGGTATTTATAACAGCTTCAGCAACCAAAGATACTCCCTCATTGGCTCATATACCTTGTGCTTGTCTGTGATTTATGAGCCACCCATTTCACATAACGAACCTGTTTTGCAATGTTTTTCTTACCATGCTCTTGTGTTTTTATAGGAGCACAGTTCATGTATTTATTTTTAATTGTTTGAAGGAATGCTTTTAGATATTATGAAAGTTTCTTTTAATTTCTCCTTAGAGAAGATTTTTTTTTTATGAGCCTGTTTCTACAACATAACAGCTGTTTTCTATGTTCTGTTATGTTGACTTGACTTCTTAATGTAATTAGTATAAATAATTTTTCTTATAAAATGATTTCATGTTGGTTTTAAAAACATTTAGGTTAAACATATGTTAAATGTGCTTCTCAACTGCTAAACTAATTGTGTTATGAATATTAACTTTTAGCTCTCACAGTTAAAAGTTCTAGCTTATTGATCTCTACTTGCCTATATTTAAATCTTATAATCGCCATCTGTCTTATATGCATTCACATACTTAACTGAAAAAGCATACCTCATAGCTGATATAAAGAATGTTTCAAAATATTAAATTGCTTGTTCCATTAATACATGCAAATGTTTTAAGTTGTAGAAAATTTAAAGCATATATATAGGAAAACACTATTGCGTGTGTTGCAGAAAAATTTTAATTTTTGTTTTGCATCATGCTTTAAAGCAGTGAGATTATTTAAGTGTTTCCTGTTAAAATTGTTACAAATATTTTCTTATAAAATATACATATATTGGTGTTAACGTAAAATTTACTTGGAATACAATCTCTTAAAACTTTTCTCTTTTTTCTTTTATGCTGTTTCCCTATTAGATTATATATTTGAGTGTGAGAGAGAGGGGGGAGGTTGTGGTGCAGTGGTGTAACTAAATTGGCAGTCTGTTATTCTAGTCAAGACAAATGTCTTAATTTTTTTTTTTTATCTCATAAACAAAAGCATCATTGATTACAGGTTCATTGCATTTGTGACAGTGAAAATAGCAAGGAGGCCTTTATAATTCAGTCAACTACTTTCAAACAGCATTGTTTTTTTTTGTTTTTTTGTCAATGTTTACATCCTTCACTGATAAGCATTGACAAAAGATGTTTCATATGAAATTTTGGATAAATGCAATTATATAAACATGCTTTAAAAAAAATTAGGGTCAAGGCATATCTCAAAAAAGACCACTGGGATTGATATTTTATATATACATACATATATATAGATGTTCAGGTGCAATAAAGACTGTAAACAAACAGGAAACAACTTCTATCTCATTCCAGGGTGAAAAACTAGAGGTAGTCGATAGCTTCCGCTATCTGGGCGACCAAGTTAGTAGTGGGGGTGGGTGCGCTGAAAGTGTAGCTGCTAGAATAAGAATAGCCTGGGCAAAGTTTAGAGAGCTCTTACCCCTGCTGGCGACAAAGGGACTCTCACTCAGAGTAAAAGGCAGACTGTATGACGCATGCGTACGAACAACCATGCTACATGGCAGTGAAACATGGGCTGTAACTGCTGAGGACAT
>NC_068982.1:45196470-45199817 GCF_001194135.2 Octopus bimaculoides | reverse complement strand
CAACTTGAAATTTGAACTATATTTTAAAAAATTGAATATATATCAATGAATAGATTGTTGCTTCTGTGTTTGTTTGTGTTTACAAAATTGTTGATAATTGTAAAAAAAAAAAAAATTAACTTTTCTGAATCTTATTTCATTCATTAGTTGTTCAAACGAAGGAATGTATCATTACCAAACGAATCTGATGATGTGATATCTGACATTCAGGAACCATTTGTATCTTCTTTCACTGTAAGTTAAATCACAATTTTGTTTTATATGATCAATTATTCTAAAAATGCTACAATTGTTATAAAACTAACTTTTTTTTTTTTTTGTATATATTTCATTGCACTGATATAACTGGTATTTCTGCTACTTATTCCATGAGTGTTTTTGTTTGTTTTTTTGGGTGGGGATACTTGAAGGATTTAGAGGAATGGATGACTGACTGTGCAGGGTCCCCAAGACTGATTAGACTGATACCATTAATATCCCTCTTGAACCATTGCAACTTAGATGAGATACCAGAGGGCTAACATTCCAAGAAGGACTAGGCGTAGTGCTTGATGCGTTATACCAATTTCAAGGATAATAAGAGGATGGGGAGAAACAAATGGGTTGGAAATGCTGGAATGGAAGTAGCATGGGCCCAGTTGTCTTTGAGTGCAGAAGCCATTACAGTTGCAGTAGAAAAAGCAAGAGAAGAGATAGCAGGTCTATGGGCTAGAGATTGGAGCCTGTCTGTGTACAACTTTATGCCAATCAGTTGGTGGCCCCTAATTTAGATCCAGTCTAGGATGTCTCTGTACAACAGTAGCATGATCCTAAATAGAACAACATATTTCATTATGGTTCTTACTTGAGCTGGTGTCAATAATTCTTGGGAGCTGAAGTATCAGCTATTTCTTCAGTAATTGACACTATTTTTATTACTGATACATATTAAAACATAGTCAACTTTCATTTAAAACTTGTTCTCAAACATTTTTACCTAAGAAGTTCTGGTGGGTTTTTGGTGAGTGGGTTTATGGAAAACTCCATATAATCTTAAATTGAGAGTGTGATATGGTATAGGGCATGTAAAATTTATTTATTCAGAAAAAATACAGCAAACTGTTTTCAAATACTATAAGAATTAGAGCCATGTTAACTTCTTTTCTATGCTTAAGAAAGATTGCATATTTGGTTATGAATACAAACATTATCACAAGAGAGATGTACTTTCTAACAGATTAATGTTAAATTTGGAGGCTGATTTGGAAGAAAGCTAAGTGGAAAATAGTTTAGAAGTGTGGTTTCTGTTTGCATATTGTGAAATTGGAAGGACATTGAGGCCAATAAAACCAGTTTTATTAGTCATATGATATTCTATAATTTTTCAATGATAATTTGCTTAGATTATTCTTCATTAACGTGTACAAAAGACTGTCTAGTAAATATAAGCTGCGAAATTGTTACCCTACTTGGGTAAAACTAGGCTAACCAACTGGTATTGTTTTGCTTGTTAAGAATAACCAAACTTAAGAAAATACACCTCTACAAGAAACCAGGTTCCATCTTTGTTGATATTGCAATAACATGTTCATTAATTTAGATAAGTTTAAATACCATGAGCAGATGAGCCCTGCTCAAAATGTTAGAATTCATGACATACAAAGTTTTTCATATTTCTGAAATTTATTAACTGCTTTTATTGGTGCAGACTGCCACCAGTTTCCCTGGACTCTGGTATGTAACATGCAAAGTGTTGCTACATTGATTTTGTATATGTTGTTCTAAATATTAAACATGTGCTATTAGTTATTTTGTGATTACTTAGAGGAAAAATTATTTGTTACCTATTATTAAATAGTTTGATTCTGAGAAAAAAAAAAAAGATGAAGAAACTGAAAGATCAGTTCATTAGAAGCTAAAAGCATTGATAGGTTGTTTCAGAATATGGAAAATACCTTATTTGAACTATCTACTTAACCCCTTACGATTCAGATCCCCCTGTCAAATGTAATGCTTATTTATTCACATTGTTTTGAATTAATCATGTGTTATCTCATAGCTTCAAGATTTCAGTGATGTGGTTATTTTATTTTTAGAATGACATTGCTGAGTAGGTGTGAGAGGCCTGATTTGGAAGGTTTCAACATAAAACAGAATATGTGGGCCATTTTAAATGCTAAAATGTTAAAATTAACTTATTCTGATATAAAGAATTTTTACATACTTTACAGTTTTGTTAATTTTCCTACTTTCTCTCTCATGGATGTAGGGTGGTGTTACCAGTGAAATGGTAAAAGCTCTGTACAGTGACAATATAGAAGAACAAGAACCTGCAACACAGAAATTTCGAAAACTCTTATCAAAAGGTGATTCCACTTTCCTTTACAATCTTACACTACTTAATGAAACTGAGCAGTTTTGTCTAATGGTTCTTAACTTAAATATTTCATCTATTTACTGTTTGATGTCACTTTTATTTAACACTATACAATGTCAAAACAGTTCAAACACACACATCTGAGTTTGTGTTTGCTGTTTAAGTTCTAATCAATATCATTCAGTATATTTCCTTTTAATTTATTACTTTAGGATAGTTTATGTGAAAACAAATTTTCATATTATCTGCATAAGGGAAGAAATTTAACTATTTACATTATCATATAACACTAAAACATTCAAGTTACAGTCAAATATAGTTGGTACAGTTCATTAATCATTGTCAAATATAGAACCAAATGGTTTCATATCTAAACACCCATCTTTATAAAAATCTGGAGTGTTTTATGTATCTGCTTATGTACAATAATATATACATAAGCATGCACGCATGGATTGTATTTGACAGCATTTATTTCATTTTATTCAATTTTAGAACCTAATCCACCAATTGATGAAGTTATTTTAACTGGAGTTGTTCCAAAATTTGTTGAATTTCTTCAACGAGATGGAAACTGTTCGTTACAGGTAAAGATTACTTGCTTTTTGGATTTTACATTTTAGTTTTATTGTAAATTTTGGTCACTGTTTCAATGATACAAAAGTTGCATCACAGATTATTCTAAACATACATATACTATTGCAAAATTATATTCCGAAAGCAATATTAAACTATACTAACCAAAAGATTTAATTTTAAATGTATTATAGAAGTATCCTCGTCGTTTAACGTCCGCTTTCCATGCTAGCATGGGTTGGACGATTTGGCTGAGGGCTGGTGGACCAGGAGGCGACACCAGACTCCAGTCTGATTTGGCAGAGTTTCTACAGCTGGATGCCCTTCCTAACGCCAACCACTCAGAGAGTGTAGTGGGTGTTTTACGTGCCACTGGCACGAGGGCCAGTCAGGCGGTACTGGTGACGGCCACGCT
>NC_068982.1:45184497-45196460 GCF_001194135.2 Octopus bimaculoides | reverse complement strand
TACGTGCCACTGGCACGAGGGCCAGTCAGGCGGTACTGGTGACGGCCACGCTCGAAATGGGGTATTTTACATGCCACCTGCACAGGAGCCAGTCCATCGGCACTGGCAACGATCTCGCTCAAATGTCTTTTCACGTGCCAGGCAGCCATATACTTTGTGCAAGTCATATTATCTCTTCACAACATTGGGTACCAAACTAAAGGAACCAACTTTCAAGATGATTAGAAATGTTGATTTATGATAATTTTATTTAATGAAATCCTTGTCAGTTTTAGAACCATTGTTGTAAGATTGTAACCTCAAGAGAAGTTTTAACTGATAGAAATTTTCATCAAATATCTCATTCTTAATTTTATTTACTTGCAATGCAAGTACATATGTCTAATTTCATACACACCTTTCCCTGAATTCTCTTGTTTGTCTTTATCATTCCTCTCTATCTTTGTAATTATGTGTGTTTGTATCTATGTTTATTTAATTGAAAGTATGTGTGTGTGTGTGTGTGTGTGTGTGTGTGTTATTGTCATCATCATTTAATATCTCTTTTTCCATGCTGGCATGGGTTGGATGATTTGACAAGAATAGCAAGTCAGAAGGCTCTGCTAGATTCTATGTCTATTTTGGCATGGTTGCCCTTCCTAATGCCAACCACTTCAGAGTGTTTTTTTACCTGGCACCAGCATTGGTGAGGTCACTAAGTACCCACAAGATAAGACCTCTCAACTGAGCATGCTATAGACTGGAGAAAAAGACTGTGATTGAGGGAGAGGAGCGGGTGTCTTCCTGAAGAGATAAATACATAGCTTGCTCACCTGGAACATGGGAGAGGGAGAGAAAAAGACATGAGGTTCGGGTAAAATGTGAATATGAGACTGAATAAGAAGTGCACTATGTGAAAATATTATGACAGATGATTAGAGATAGGGAATGAGTTTGGACACAGAGAAGATCAGTTCAGTGTAGTGGAAAGTGAAGAAAATAGAAAATGAGTTGTGGGGGAAGGCTTGACAGCCTTGATTCTGCTGAGATGGATAGGTCTTCTCAAGCACAGAATAACACCATTAATCTGGGTCCTCTGTCATCTCCTCTTGAGAGGCTCAATGTTTTAAGGTCAGTCTTCACCACTTTGTCCCATGTTTTCTTACATCAACCTCTTCCACATTTAGTGATTGGCACTTCTTTATACAGCCGTCCTCATCCATCCACATCACATAACCTCACCATTGCACCACATTTGATGCCTTTTATCCCCAATTTTTCTCTAAGCACTGCACATCCATCAGAGCGTACTTGTTTCATTTCATTCAAGTCTTCACAAGTTCTCTGCATTCACAGCCATGTTGCATTGCTATTTGTACATAGGCATCATACAAATTGCCTTTCATTCTGTGAGAGAGGCCTTTTGTTACCAAAATAGGTCAAAGTTCTCTGAGCTTACTCCAGCCAATTCGTATTATGCATGTGTGTGTGTGTGTTTATATTCTAAACCAGCACCCTCTTGTGCCAATCATAAAAAGTATTCTGCAGCTAAGAGAAGCACAACCAGTATTTTGCGTGTGTTTTTGATACAGCAGTTAATTTCATTTTTGTATTTGGTTTGCAAGATTTTTTTATGTGAATTTGTGTGCTGAAGCATATTTTATTGTGTCTGGGGAGAGTCATTCTCTTTTGGTGCTTTATTATTTAACACTCACCAGTTCGATTATCACTCATTTATTTTTTCTAAAATGTTTGTTGCATTTTGCAACCTCTTCAATAGTCATTGACTCTTTCCGTTAATGTTACATGTAAAGAAATAATAGTATTTGTTAAAATCTTTTATTTACATTATCTTGACTTTCATAAGTTGTTTTATTTCAGTTTGAAGCTGCATGGGCTTTAACTAATATTGCTTCTGGTACATCTATTCAAACAAGAGTAGTTATTGAGGCTGGAGCAGTTCCTATATTCATCAAACTTTTGGAATCTGAAATAGAAGATGTGCAGGAACAGGTCATTTATTATTTCATTATATTAATTCAGTCAAAGCATTTTTTGTTGAACACAAAACCCATTAAAAAAGAAAAAAATAAGTTTTAAAATAATGTTCATATATTAAAATTTGAATAGAAAAAATAAATGCCATGTCAGTTGTTTCTTTTCTCTCATTTTTTTTTTTTTTTTTTTTTTTTTTTTTTTTTTTTTTTTTTGTCATGTTTGTGTCATATGTATTTGTATGTTATTTTTACAATCTTGCCAAATTTACTTCATTTGGCACTTTAAAGAAATTTATTTATTCGCTCGATAGAATAGAACTTTGAAATGTGTAATGCTTTTTAAAGACTGAAACTTATTTCTTAAAATATTAATCCAAATAGTTTTACATTTTTTCATATTCTGATTGATTTCTCTTTTAATTACATATTTTAACTTTCTAAAATATTATTTTAAACTTTCATTCTCAGGCTGTGTGGGCTTTAGGAAACATTGCAGGAGATAGTCCAGAATGTCGAAACTATGTTTTGAATGAAGGCATATTGGTACCACTTTTACAGTGAGCTTATTGATTTTTATTTTCAATATAATGTCTGAAAGTAGAAAATTCAACATGATATAACATTTTTTTCTTCCAAATAACATGACCATGTTGCAGGAATTAGGTAAAAATTTTGAATTAAACTAAAATGCTGCAAAATTCAGGATTACCTTGTAGTTTTCTCTTAAACAAACTAAAATTCATCTGAAAATAATGCTGACCCCTTTTTATACAAGTTCACTATATATATGTACTAGAGTACCCAAGCTGTCGGTAATGTCAGAGTTATTGTCGAAAAAGTTACCCAATGAAAGTTGATAATTAGAGGAATAGGAAGTAAATAAAAAATGCTAAACTAACAGGGAAATAAGAAAACTATATTTATCATTCCCAAAATGCTATACAGGTATGATTCACAGCAGAAGTTTATGAACAACATTTCTTTGTAGACATAAGGAGGCACTAACACACCTTGGCCTTCTGAATTTTCAGTCTGTAATTTCAAAGTGTTCCTTACCCTAACCCAGATCAGGTTTTTCACAGTGTAGGCTATAGATTCTGCAGTTGTTGTTGTTGGCACTCCATCGCTTACGACGTCGAGGGTTCCAGTTGATCCGATCAGCGGAACAGCCTGCTCGTGAAATTAACGTGCAAGTGGCTGAGCACTCCACAGACACATGTACCCTTAACGTAGTTCTTGGGGATATTCAGTGTGACACAGTGTGACAAGGCTGACCCTTTGAATTAGAGGCACAACAGAAACAGGAAGTAAGAGAAAGTTGTGGTGAAAGAGTACAGCAGGGTTCGCCACCATCCCTTGCCGGAGCCTCATGGAGCTTTAGGTGTTTTCACTCAATAAGCACTCACAACGCCCAGTCTGGGAATCGAAACCACGATCCTATGACCGCGAGTCCGCTGCACTAACCACTGGGCCATTGCGCCTCCACTCTGGCTGTTGCAATGCTGGGTGAATTATCTGAATTTATGAACATTAAAACATTGAGACAATAAATATAACAGAATGAACTTCTGAATGCAAAAAATAAACAGAATTCCAGCAAGTGAAGACCTTGTTTGAAAATTTAGAAAGATTTTTATTAGTCTTCGTGAAAAAAAAAAGAATCAAACTTAAGTGTTATTGGCAACAACAGCAACATACCTAAAAAAAAACTGTTCAGGCTACTATGATATGATAAAGAAATCTCATATAAATGTTGTGGTGCATGGCAAATCATCAAAATTTATGAATATTAAAATGTTATTTAAACATTAAGAAAGTAGAGTGAACTTCAAACAGAACAACTAAACAGAGAAGCTGTTGCAGTAGGAAAGTAGCAACACTATTGGTTAAACACTATTGGTTAACTAAGAAAACATCAAGCTGTTTCATAAGCTCTATGATACTAATACAAAAAATAAACAGAACAACAATGATTTAGAAAGTAAATTTTATAAAGTGGAACAAATTCACCAGTTTCAAATACTAAAGTATATATACAAAATTGGAGCCTGGTGTAGCCATCCGGTTTCACCAGCCCTCAGTCAAATCGTCCAACCCATGCTAGCATGGAAAGCGGACGTTAAACGATGATGATGATGATGTTTGTGAGTGGCTAAGGTTTAAGCTCTTATGTAATTGTGACTGTTCGTAGAAGCTAACAGCATTAATGTCTTATCTTTTGTTAGAACTTATTTTAAAATCTGTGGCTGTAGCTGCAGAAGCTAAAGGATCCCACCATGTGTGTATTGGTACACCTGATCTATGTCATTCCAGCTTTGACCATCCCGTTTTTAAATCTGGGGTGTAATTTGAGCGAGTTTTGACTATACTGGCAGATCAAACAACCACATAACCATGCTCTTTGTCTGTTTGAGATTCTGCTCCATTTACACAATAGTCAGTGATTAGTAGTAAGTTACTTTGTCCTAGGTCAGCTGTGACCATTCTATCTTTTAGTGTATCAGACATAACATTTTCCCGTGTGGAGTTACCCCTACACACACACACACTAGCAGGGTGTGATTTGTAGGAGATTTGGTAAATATTTCTAGCAGATCAAGTAACTAGAGGTTTCTCTGTTAGTTTGTCTTGTGGTATATTCTTCACCTAACTGTCCTCTATATAATAGTTCTTTGTGTTTATTGGAAGTCATGTCTTACTGTGGGAACTTTTCTTCCTTAATTTTTCTCTTCTTTGACTTAAAATCACAAACCACAGATATGTTTGGTACAAGGGATATTTTTTGTGTTCATGTCGACTTTTATTTTTGTTTCTCTTTCTGTTAAGAATAATCATTTTGACTCTTAGACCAATCTCAGTAGATAATCTGTTGGCTGGTTAACTTTCTAAAAATTTTGTTGAAGATTTTAAGAATTGCACTGCAGAAATCCAAAAATGATGCAACTTAATTTCTTCAGTCTTAGAGCCTTCATGGATACTGGTATATCAGTTTTAGTGTTCCGGATGTAACTATTCATATTACCTACCATGATGACATTGTTCCTATTACCTATTCTAAAGGTTTCCTTCACCTGCACAAGGACCTCAAAAAGCTGGTCCTTTTGCTTATTCATTAATCCTAACTGAGACCTAAGGAAAAATCATAAATGCTGTTTCATTGCTTATTAGGAATTTGTGGTTAATTATTCTATCATCTCTCCTTATTAACTCCAATTATTCTACCAACCTAATTTTCTGCTTAGTATATACTTAAATCTGCCATACTGGAGGTCTCTGACTAAAAACAACTCTTGTTATTTCTTGTACTCAACATACATCTCTTCATCTCCATTTTAACATTTCAAGTATTTATCCAGACTAACAATTCATATGCAGCCATAGTCAAATATAACTAAAATTTTATTCTGTGAACTTTAATATCATTAATTATATTGATAATTGATTTAAATAATATTAAATACTTTGCTTAGGAAGTTCTGATTTAATCAAAATAAACTTTGTATTTATATGCATTTGTTTAATTTACTGATAACATTAATTACTTTTTCCCCCCCACTCTCTAGGTTGCTTAGCCAACATCCAAGTTTATCTATGACTAGAAATGCAGTATGGTGCTTATCCAATTTATGCAGAGGGAAAAATCCTCCACCTGACTTTGCAAAGGTAAACAATTATTTCTAACATTTAAATGGAAACTTAATTTCATTAACTATTACTTTCTGTAATTGGTAAATAATACTAAACTGCACGCACACACAAACACACACACATTTGTTCCTGTACTGTTAGACATTATACTTTTTCTTGCGTTGTATCTCTTGTGTCTTCACTGAGTGAACTGGCTATAGTCTCCATCTGATTTTGATGATTACAACAACCTGATATTTACAAGGACTCCAACTTGCAACATTTGGTTAGATAATTAATTGAGAGAATCATTGAATCTAATTCAGAATAAAACTAAGATGAATAATGTGTTGATACCAAGCTGTAGCATTACCTGCTGTATTAGATGCAGGCATAGCTGTGTGGAAAGAAGCTTGCTTCCCAACCACATGGTTCTGGGTTCGGTCCCACTACTTTGGGCAAATGTCTTAGTACCAAGCTTAAAAATATGAGTACTGGGGCCAATTCATTCAACCAAAAATTCTTCAAGGCAGTGCCCCAACATAACTGCTGTCTAATGACTGAAACAAGTAAAAAATATAAATGTATTTTTGCAAAAAAAAAAAAAAAATTAATAATAATAATAATAGAATAGCAAGTTTTTTTATAATCTAATGCTACTCTATAATCCTGTCTGAAATTACCTACACCATGATAGACTGATTCCTAAAACAATCATGCAACTGTCAAGATAGAAAGAAAGTATTCATTAGATTAAGGCTAAAACAGTTCTATGTAAGCTTTAAATAAGTATATGACATAAGTTATTTGAGCATACCTATATAAGCCTTGTGAGTGGATTTGGTAGGCAGTAACTGAAAGTAGCCCATCGTATCTATATATGGTCAGTCCAATGCTGTCGTAGAGGACACTTGTCCAAGGTGCCACACAGTGGACTTGAACCCAGAACTATGTGGTTGGGAAGCAAACTTCTTACCACACAGTCACTCCTGCACCTACTATATATATATTTATTCACACACACATATTAAACAAAATGTAAACAAAATTTAAAAGAATGTTCATTGTCCTAAAGGTGGCAGTGTATTTTGAGCATACTTAGTTCAACTACCCAGAGAGCTCTAGGCTGCTGACAGTGTAAATGGCAGAGAAGTTGTCACTGTACTATAATAGTTGATGAAGGAAGAGTGAGTGAAGCCTGTGGCTAGGTGGGAAATGTGAGAGAAGGGTAGAGAGATGGAAGAGGCAAGCTTAAAATTAAGAACCTCAACTGACCTCAGTTGGCTTTTAATGATGCTAAAGGGACTTTTGATTCACCCTTTAAAATTTGAATTTATTCATCATTAATATTAGCTTGTATTTGCATAGGAAAAATATTTTATTGCAATCTATATTTCATTTAAATTCTAACCCTTTAGCATTTAAACCAGCCAGATCCAACAACTCACATCTACCCTACAAAGTCATTCCAAAAATAAACAATTACAACACTGAAATCTTGAAGCCACAAGATAATGCATGATTAATTCAAAACACCATGAATAAATGATTATTATGTTTAATAGAGTAATCTGAATACTAATGGGTTAAGCTTCATTTTTATAAATTTGCCTTTCAAAAATATCTTCTTATTCTTAATATTTCTTTCAGGTTTCTCCTGCTCTTCCTGTGTTGGCTCGTTTATTATACCATGCTGATAAAGATGTCCTTGCAGATGCTTGTTGGGCCTTATCTTATTTGTCTGATGGGCCAAATGAAAAGATACATGCAGTAATAGATGCTGGTGTTTGCCGTCGTCTGGTTGAACTTTTAGTGTAAGTGCTCAGTTTAGTTTTTTTATTATCATGCAATGGGTAAATTTTTAAATGGTCTCTTCTGTTTTGCATCTAACTTATACCGTAAAAACCCATGTAATTTGTGCACCTGTGTAATTTACACAGGTGATTTTCAGGATAAAAATTATTTTAAAAAAAGCTTCTACTCGTGTAAAATTCACATCTGAAAGTTTTCAGAATTGCCGATATGGCCAGGGGAAAAGATTTTCAATTTAGTTGTATTTAGCATAATTTCACTTACTTATGATTAGATTTTATTAAATTTTCATCAAATAAACATAATTTCTGTTTAACAGGTATCACATTGAAAGCTGTATGTCTTCTCAAATCACAATCACATGAAAAGTTGTTGATAATTCTTATCAACCGAAAAAAAGCTGATAAATACGCACAAGTGTTGCAAAATAAGTTTAATTACCAATAAACATCAACTGACTTAGCAAACTGATTATGTAAACAGAATTCTGATTGGTTGAAAGTGTCTTCTTGTCTCAAGCTCTGATTTTCTGCCTATTCTTGTTAGAACCTTTGATACGAAGTATCAAAATTTCGCACATATAAAATGTCAAGCAAGCTTTAAAATTTGTCATTACTGTTTTATCCAGGAGACCAAACTGATAGTTTGGTAACCCACTAAAATAAACATTAAAAATCAAAAGCAGAAAATAAACAACATTGCAAGTTTAACTCGGTGTTTATTGCACAAGAGAGGTGCAAAATTTAAGAAGCGACTTGTTAGAATATACACATCTGTGAGGAGACATAAACAAGAATAGCAAAAAACCTACTATACCAAAAAAAACTTGTAATACATACAAGTGTTATATGAAGAGAACATAAGACTGCTGCATAAACGACATTAAGCATCATATAAGGTAAATGAAGGTTTCTGTAGGAAAGCTAAATCATATTCACTTAGTGAGTTTACATGCGCAAGGATGAACTATGATGTTACCGTTGGCGTTAGATGCAGTAAGAGCTGGTAGTGGCAATGTCGGTGGTGATAAATTTCATTGTCCTAACGCAGAGAAAGCAAGCAAAAGCTTCCTGGGGGTAAACCCAAGCTAGACTTCTGAAGCGGAGAAAAATTGATCTATTTAAGGAAATGGCTGGACTCCATTGCAATAGGTAGAAACTCTAAGCAATGTAAAATATGGCCCTGACCATAATTACCAGCATGAACGTCAAACTTCAAAATGTAGTCAACTAGTTAATGGTTTTAGTAAATTTATACGGAAAAAGTAAGCATTATACCGTCCACCATAATTAAAAGTCAACTTCATTATATTTCTTCTGTAAAAACCTATTCTGATATTAAATGAGTCAACTTCTGGTACAAATGTTTACATTTGTACATCTTTTTTCAACAAAAAGAAATTTCAAAAAAAAATTCTGGAAACGATCTGCACATGTAATTTATGCACCCCCTAAAGTTTATTTTTGTTTTTTATGAGTTTTTACGGTAATAAAAGTTCTAAAATATAAACAAACAAGACATGGAATTTAAAATATTCATTTAAATTATTTAATTAATAATCAAACCAAAATACAAAGCTATTAAACTCTAAATCTGTTTAATTAAAATTATCCAAGTTGAATTGATTGATTGATCAAGTTTTTCTTCAATTTTCTAGAAATTCCAACTTGTGTGTTGTTTCAGCAGCTCTACGTGTTGTTGGTAACATTGTTACTGGTGATGACTATCAAACACAGGTGATTATTTAATCAAATAATTTTACTTTCCATTTTCTTTACTGTCTTATATTTTAGCATCTTCAAGCATCTTTTTAAGCCTTAAAGCAAGAGTTGGCAAACTGTGGTAAATTACCCCAAGTGGGGTAAAAATGAAATTCTTGTACGGTAATGAGGACTCATTAGACATAAGTAAAATTATATAAAAGACGTGTCCTTTGTTACAACAGGAATTTTTCTTCTGGCATCTGTCCAATGTAATGGATGTGTTTAGGAATACCTAAAGTCAAACATTGACCTATGGGAGACATGTTTTTATCAATTAAAAGGAAGTGTTTAAATCTTGAAAAGTTTCTGTTTGTATCGGATGTCTAAGTTTGCTAAATTTTGTATAATAAATTGTGATTAATGATCAGGTTGCTTACCTTGTTAAAGTGATTGATTTTTTTTTCCCCCTCACTGTTTCAGTCATTGGACTATGACCATACTAGGGCACTGCTTTGAAAGGGTTATAGTCAAACAAGTCGTCCCCAGTACATATTTATCGTTCTTATTTTTGAAAAACCATTAATGAAGGCATAAACAGATCAACACCACTTGACATATGGTAGCAACATAAAGACAGGTTACAGAGAGAAAGACAAACACCACACACACACACATACACGAGGAAAAAGCTTCTTTACAGTTTCCATTTACAAATTCACTTACAAGGCATTGATCAAAAGATACAATATACAAGTCGGTTGTTTAACCATACAGGCATGCCTGGTGGATTTTAATTTATTTTTCCAGTGATGTGAAACAGCAGTTTTTGATGATCTCTTGTTGATGTTTAATACAGAGTGTTTTCTCCAGTATACAAACTTTCAAAATATTGCGCATTTTACATTTATAATCTACCATCCATTCTTTTCCCAGGTTATTTTGAACTGCTCTGCATTACCATCATTGTTACTTCTGTTGGGCAGTTCTAAAGAAGCTGTTCGGAAAGAAGCATGTTGGACAATATCTAATATTACTGCAGGAAATCGAATGCAGATACAGGTAACAATAATTCTTGCTCATTTTGGCACAAGGCCAGCAATTTCAGGGAAGTGGGTTAGTTGAATACATCAATCCCAGTATTCAACTTGTACTTATTTTATCAACCCTGAAAGGATGCAAATTTAAGCTGACCTTAGCAAAATTTAAACTCAAAAACATGTCAGACACAATGCCATTAAGCATTTTGACTAAATATTAACAATTCTGCCAGTTCATTGCCAAAATAATAATTCTTTCTAATTTTTACATAAGACTGGCAATTTTGAAGGGAGAGGTGTAAGTCAATTATATTGACCCTTGTGCTCAACTGGTATTATTTTATCAACCCTGAAAGGATGGAACGCAAAATCAATCTCCATGGAGTTTCAACTCAGAATGTAATGAGCCTGAAGAAATACTACTTAGCATTTTGTCTAATGTGCTGGTGAAATGCTTAGCGGTATTTTGTCTGTCACTACGTTCTGAGTTCAAATTCCACCGGGGCCGACTTTGCCTTTCATCCTTTTGGGGTTGATTAAATAACCAGTTATGCACTAGAGTCGATGTAATCGACTTAATCCCTTCCCCCAAATCTGAGGTCTTGTGCTTCCAGTAGAAGGCATCATTAAAGCAATTCTACTAATTCGCCACCTTAATAATAATAATAATAATCTTTTCTGCTATAGGCACAAGGCCTGAAATTTTGGTGGTGGGGATAAGTTGATTACATCGACTCCAGTTTTCAACTAGTACTTATTTCATCAACCCCAAAAGGATGAAATAATAATTAATAACTATCTTTAGTGTTATTTTCTACTGATGCCTTTTAAATAATCTTTTAATAAGTTAACAATTTTACAAGTTCTGAGAAAATTTAACTGAAGTTTTGATAGAAAAAAATCTAAAGCTAATTCATTTGTTTTGTTTCTAGGCTGTGATTGATGCCAACATATTTCCAGTTTTAATTGAAATTCTTGGTAAAGCAGAGTTTAAAACAAGAAAAGAGGCTGCTTGGGCCATAACAAATGCTACGTCTGGAGGCTCTCCAGAACAAATTCGGTATGATCTTATTTAATATCCAGCATCACTTCAATTAGAATGGTTGAATTATTTTAAATTAACTGTCTGTTTCTTCTATCATTCTTTCTAAAAAAAATTTTGTTTTAAATTGCATTGTATCAAGTTGAGTAAAAAGTAAGCAACACTTTGAACCATGAAGAATTTGTACCAGATTTTTTGCAGGGTTTTGGTATTTTATTTAACATTTTCTTTGCAATTGTCTGATAATACAGACATGCACTTGCCTGAATGCATCGATAAATTATTGATATTTTTTTCACCAATGTTACAATCATTCGAAATGGAACTATCAGCGCAATATTCAAGCAGTTTTGCTATTCGACTTCAAAAAAGGATGTAAAAGCAGCTGAAACTGCTCGCGATATCAATGAAACATTAGGTGAGGAAATGACCAGTGAGTGGTCAGCTCGAAAATACTTTAAACGATTTCACAGTGGAGACCTGAGCCTTGAAGATCATGAGTGTAGTGGACGCCCATCTGTCATTTATGATGGTCAATTAAAGACTGTCATTGAGAAAGATCCACGTAAAACCACTCGAGAACTGTCCAAAAAAATTTCAAGTTAGCCAGAAAACTGCCTGCAACCATTTAAGTGCGATCAGAAAATCAAAAAGGCTCAATAAATGGGTACCACTTGATTTGAATGAAAATCAGAAAATGCACAGGTATGAAATTTGCTCGCCGCTTCTTCTCCATAACTAGACCAATCCATTTCTCGGCTGTATT
>NC_068982.1:45179717-45184039 GCF_001194135.2 Octopus bimaculoides | reverse complement strand
ATTCTTCATGACTGCTCAATCACACATTTCACTAATGATGTTCCAGAAGTTGAGGGCACTTGGCTACAAAGTTATTCCCTAGACCTTTCTCCTACTAACTACCACTTTTTCAAGCACCTTGATGGTTTCCTGTGAGAAGAAGAGTTCAAAAATCAAGTCGATGTTGAAAGTGCATTCAAAGAATTCATCAGCTCCAGAACTCCCATTTTTATGTTACCGGAATAAACAAACTTGTAACTCATTGGCAAAAATGTGTTGATTGCAATGGTACTTACTTTGTTTAAAATTTCTGCATTGTTGAAATATATTGTGATGAATTTCATGTTTCAAAACGTTGCTTAATTTTTACTCAGCCTGATATAATTAAATATATTTTGTAAAATACCATTTTTTGCATTTCAATTTTTAGCTTATAAAAACATACTTAAATGCGGTTGTGTGATAGTTTTGCCTGTTGACTGCATGGTTTCAGGTTGAATCACTTAAAAATCAAGGTCCAAATGATAATAGCACCCACAATGAGTTTGAAAGAAACAACAGTGGTGAGAGATTATCAACAGGCTAAATGTGGTGGTCTCAGAAAAGTTCATTCCAAACAAATATGGCTGAGCACTCCATCAGTTACACTGATGAGCATCCCAGCTGATACAATCATCAGAACAGCCTGCTCATGAAATCCATATGCAAGTGGCTGAGCACTCCATAGACATGCATGCCCTTAATGTAGTACTCAGGGAGACTCAGCATGACACACCAAATGTGACATGGCTGGCATATTGAACTACAGGTACAGCTCAATTTTGCCAACCGAGTGCACTGGAACAACTTGAAATAAAGGGTCTTGCTCAAGAACACAATGTGCCATTGGGGATCAAATTCATGACCTTACAATTGTGAGCCAAAATGCACTTAACTTTCAGCCAAAAGAATATAGCACACAAAAAAACCCAGACCTTATACAGAAATCCTTATCTTGTGTTATGTAAATTGTCATCAGACCATAACTTAGTCTGTCATCTCCATTGTGCAGTTTGTCAAAGTTACTGCTCATCAGGTGCTAGCTGTGGCATGCATGACAGGTAGGGATCACTAAGTGAACTTGACAAAAATCTTTTTAACAGTTCGTTCTCCCATTGACAAAAAGTTATTTAATTACTCTTTACTGAAACACAGCCAGCCTATATGGATTTTAGTCAATTTTATTGTTAGTCCTTTGTTTGATGCCCCAAAAAGTGGAATGACAAAGATGAGTTGAGTGTAGTGGAATGTAGCTGCAAATAAATACAGCGTAACTAAGTAATTTTGTTCACAGAACAAAATGAAAAGCTGTAAGACATGTAACATGGCATTCTACAGTTTCTATCATTACACCTTCTTATGTGACTTAATAATATCCAAAAGTCTTTGTACAAGGCCTATATTTTCTACACATAGTTCAGATATGATTACCAAGTTCCAATGTCTTCAGTTAATATAAGAGCAAAACTCTTACTCTAGGTAAAACACATTTCTTACATGATGTTTAGAATAGAAAAATGATTTTTACATTTTAAATTTTTTTTTATTTTAGCTGTTGAATGTCGTGATAAATCTTTTTTTAAATTTTAAACTTTTCATATTTTTTTTTATTCCCAGATTTCTTGTGGAACAGGGATGCATTCTTCCTTTATGTAACTTGTTGACTGTTATGGATAGCAAAATTGTTCATGTTGCTCTCAATGGTCTAGAGAATATTTTACGCCTTGGAGAACAAGATGCTAAATTACATGGCAACACAAATCCTTACGCTATAATGATTGAAGAATGTTATGGTTAGTAGATTGTTTTCCATCAATTTATTTAGTTTTCTGCTATGTTTACTCTAGTTCTATTGATTATGATGTATGAAATTATATAAGCCAGATGGCTTTATCAAATAACTTGAATCATTCAGACTTAACAAACTAGGCATGTTGAATTAGCATAAGTGTAATCTAAATGTAGAGATTAATTAAGAGCTGGTAAGTTAGAGGAAATTATTAAGAAGGAGAAATAAAGAAGAAAATTTATTTAGTGTGATTACACTGTGTAACAGGATTTTTTTCCTTGGTAGCAACAGTTTGCTATTTGCTTACTCCTAGAAAGTATGAAAAATGACTAATATTTTCTTTAAACTTTGCTTTTGTTACATTTATTCAAACCCCAAAGAATCCTCAACTCATGGCTATGATGTTTCTCCACTGCTCATGATCAGAGATGCACATACTGTCAGCCACTAAGAAACATACTCAAGTGGTTATGGTCAAGCAACTGACAAGCAAATCTGTGATATTGAGCAGAACATTTCTCATGATGATATTTCTGCTTCAGCAACTCAGCACTGAATCTGTCTGAAATGTAATGGAAAATTAGGTCAGTTTCAAAATATTGATGTCCAGGTCACAAAAGCAAAGTTTGAAGGGGATAGTAATCATTTCGTTTGATTTCTAGATAGAAGCAAACAGGAAATAACATTTACTGACTAAAGACAGAAAAAAAATGTGTTATTCAATGTTATTGTTTGAGTTGTTGAATGAAAACTTTTGTAATGAAAGAAAAACAAAGGGAGAAAAAAAACCTACAAAGATGCTAAAGAAAATTGAAGTGCATCAGTAATACTCTTCAAAGGCATATAAACTTATTAAACAATCTGAGCAAGACAATATAATGAATCTGGATAGAAATTGCTCAAACATTGTAGCCATTTGTTAATTTATGTGCCTTTGAGAATCATTATGCATAAATACATGTATCAATGGTTTACAACCTTGTCAGAATATGTTAGATATAACTTTATATTTAATAATTTGTTTTCAATTTGATCTTTTCATTTTCTATAGGTCTGGACAAGATCGAATTTCTGCAAAGTCATGAAAACCGAGAGATTTATCAAAAAGCTTTTGGTATAATTGAACGCTACTTTGGCACTGAAGAAGAGGATAAAAGTATTGTTCCTCCAACTGATGAAAGTGCTCAGCAATTCCAATTTATTGCTGGTCAGGATGTACCAATGGATGGATTTCAATTCTGAACCAGTTTTCTACACTGGTATCAAATGCCAGTTTAAGCAGTGCTCATAAGTATAACGGTCTATATTTTCTATTTGGGCTGTTTTATTGTGCTAGAGGCAGACTTGTCATGGTCTGCAAATTCTCTTTACTGCCAATTTAATAGGACTATTAAAGACATAACTGTACTGATGACATTGACTCTAGTACTTGACTACTACTGTTCCCCTCCAAGATAACAGTGAGCAATTAAAATGACATCGTAAAATATCAGCTATTCTTAACTGATGACTGTGGACCGCTTTCCACCACTTCAAACACAACATACAATGCAAATTGACTGTGATGACACCGAGACATCAGACAACAATAACTACTGCTGTCTAGCAGGCACAGCATAAGCAGTAAATTTGTCCAATGTCCTGATACACATGGCCCTGACATCTACAAAGACTTACTTGTCACTCACTCAGGTTTTAGTGAGATAACAGACAAGTAGTCTACCACTCAGTAGGTTACTACCAAGTTACCTGCACAACCAATTCTAATCACCCCAATGAAATATGAATTATGTGACTCTAAAGAAAGACGAGACTTCAGAGGTTTGGTGTTTATTCTATGGGCGGCTACACAATCCCACAACATTATTCAGATGAATTGTTTTTGTTTTTTTTTATCTCTCTGGGGAAGATTTCTAATGTATTTAAAATATTTCTTTTTATTTAAATTTTATTTTTAAAATGAATAACAGATAATTTTCCTTGAAATATTTTTTACATTTTTTTTTTAACCTTCATGATAAAAACTATCATTTTAAGATTTTTTTGTTTTGGTTTTTTATTTAAAGATTGCTATTCAAAATTCATCTCCTATTTCATTAGGTTGCATATAAAATGAAATTTCTTTGACAGTCATATAAAACTGAAGAAAAGGGATTGATTGATGCTTCATAAAATAAGTACCAAGCCAAACCAAAACAAACGAACTTGTTTTACATTTACCTGTGCACAACACATGCTCTGTCCAAAACAGATTCTTATGATTGATTATTATAATAAGCAATACTGAGAATAAAAATCAAGTTACACAATTCAGACAAAACTGCTTATCATGCTATTAAAATTCCCAGAATATGAAAAATGTATGAAAAAAAAAAGCATTTAAAAGCAAACAGAATTGACGATGATGACGCAAGACAATATGGACTGGTTTAAAATAAAATAAAAATAGTCTTTTCTTTTTATTTGGCTTCAATTTGTTTTTTTTTTTCTTTTTTAGTCTTACAGTTAAAAATGT
>NC_068982.1:45177020-45179148 GCF_001194135.2 Octopus bimaculoides | reverse complement strand
TATATATATATATATATATATGGATATAGACATAGATATGTGATTAAGAAGTTTTTCATAACAATGAGGTTCCTGGTTTGATCCCACTGTGTGATATCTTGGGCAGGTATCTTTACCTTCATTTCATGTTAACACAAGCTCTGAGTGAAGCTGGGCACAGAGAACCCAGTTGGATTTATCATACTTGTAATTCGAAGGTCTAGTCTTATCACACTGTGTTATGCTGACTCAAACTGTGAGTAACTTTAAGGGTACATGTATCTGTGGAGTACTCAACCACTTCACATGCTAATTCAAGAGTTGAAATCACAGAAAAAGTCTCTGTGTGTGTGTGCATACATGCATGTATGTGAATATGCATGTCTATTCATTGTTCTTATTAGAATTTTTCCTACAAGGAAGGATATGGTTTCTTACAAAGGAACAAACTGAAATTTGAATAACAACGATAGTGTGTGTGTGTGTGTGTTTATGTGTATGTTCTTATGTGTGTATATATGTATGCATATATATATGTGTATATATATTTGAATATATATATATATATAGAATGTATATGTACATTTGCATGCATGTAGATATGTATGTGTGTGTGTGTGTGTGCTAAGTTTGTATGTTTGTAGTAGATAGGATCTGAAAATTCGTACCATAAAACATATTTACTCCCATTCATTCTACTTCATGCGAACACATCTGCAGAATTTTCAAAGATTAAAAGGAGAAAAAGAAAAAAAAATTAGTCCTCGACTCACACCATTATTACATGAGATTTATTTATTTATTTATTTATTCATAGTTATTTCTGAATGTGTGTTAAAATGCATATATACACATATGCTTACATACATGTTGTAACATGTATACACTACAACATTTGCTCTGTTCTACTGCTGATCTGATGTGTTGATATTGGCTTGAAAATACATTTAAAGCCTTCTTAATGCCTGAACTCTGAACTTAGCAACTTGAACACCATGCCAGTTGCCTATGAAAATAATGCATTTTAAATTGCAGTGTTTGGGAGGGGGGTTATGATAAGGAATCTTGAAAATTGATTTGTATTAATTGGAGTGGTATTCATAATTAAATTATATTTTTAACTTTTTTTTTTCCTACGATACAATTTTTTTTTTTTTTAATGGCTATAACCTTTTTATGTTTAATTTAGCTGAGTAATTATATTTCAAATTAGGACATGCAATTAAAATAAATTTATAAGTAAATAAAAATTACATGTATTTTGAATATGGTTTATTTATTTATTTATTTTTTTTTTTTGTCATAATACACTAATTCCTATTGTATTTTTCTTTTGAGTGGTTTTCACACAAACATGGGAGAAAGTATTTTTAATTCTTGCAGAGAATTGTTTGACATGGTTACCAATTTAAGATGAGAACTATTCTTTTTGAAGTGTTGTTGATGTTCAATTAGTAAACCAGGTTGGTAATTAACTTATTTTTCGTTGAAGATATTATATAAAATTGATGAAGGGAATGGAAGATGGATTTGGTATAAATCTTTATTCAACTCAACAGTCATTTCGACCCATCCTGCTGCTGTCTTTTACAGGTAGGATATTGTGCATCTAGTTGTGTTGTACAACTAGATGCTCAATATCTTACCTGTAAGGAACATCTGCAGGATGGGTTGAAATGATCATCGCGTTGAATGAAAATTCATATCAATTCCCTCTTCCATTTCTTTTATCAATTATAAGCCAAATGAACACTGTGGAGTTCCTGATATAGATCCTGTGAAAATTATACCATGACTGTGGATGACATCAGGTAGCCTAAATGGTGAATGTGCTTTAATTGGCATACAAAAGTCCAAATAATTATATATATATGTGCGTGAGAAGACCCGGCAAGCCAAGTAAGATCGTTGCCAGTGCCCCTGGACTGGTTCTTGTGCGGGTGGCACATGAGATGCACCATTTTGAGCGTGGCCGTTGCCAGTACCGCCTGACTGGCTCCTGTAGGATTTTCGAGCGAGATCGTTGCCAGTGCCCCTGGACTGGCTTGTGCGGGTGGCACATAAAAGACACCATTTCGAGCGTGGCCGTTTTCGTGCGGGTGACACGTAAAAGCACCCACTACACTCTCTGAGTGGTTGGCGTTAGGAA
>NC_068982.1:45129338-45176572 GCF_001194135.2 Octopus bimaculoides | reverse complement strand
CTGGTTGCACCAGTCCTCAGTCAAATCGTCCAACCCATGCTAGCATGGAAAGCAGACGTTAAACGACGATGATGATGATATATATATATATATATATATGGTTGGCCAAAATTCACCTGACAGTAAATCAAAACTATTTAATTCCAAGATTTATTTATGTTTAACAACTGAATGAATTTAATAAAAGCATCAAAATATGAAACATCATGAAAAGTGTTCAAACTGAAGTCCTTGAGCAACACATTTTCCATTCGAGTCAAAACAGAATTACAGATAGTATTTATGGAATTTTGATTTACTTATGGCCAACCCTGTGTATATCAAGAGAATTTGGGGGCATCAGTTTGTGCCTGAAAACTTCAGTTGAAGAAAGTTTACAAAATGAAATATACTCCTTTGCTCAAGGAAGTGGATTATATTGTTTCAGGTTGAACTTTTTTTCAAAGTAGTCTTTTTTCTGCTAGAAGACAAAATAACATTGAAGAAAATGTTGGGATAGAGGAATATGGTGAGAGCATGTTGGTGAAATTATGAGATAGAAAATTTAGAAGTTTATATGGATTTGCAAGTAGTCTACAACCAAATGGTTTATGAGTTAACATGTTGCCTATAGAGTGTTAGAACCTCAAAATTGTTTTATAACAAGGTAACAAATACTAACTTATATAGAAGGAAGATATGAATATATATAAACAAGAGATATATATATGGAGATGACAGGAGACGTAGACTCCTGGTGGTTTGCTGTGCTTGAGAAAGCATGCCAAGCTAAGTGAAAGCGTCCTTGCATACAGGCTTGTGCCCTGCATTCCTAATCTTGCAGGCTCGTGGGTGTTGGCGTCACATAAAATGCAGTCTGTAAAGTAGTTGGCATTAGAAAGGGCTTCCAGTTGTAGAAACCATGCCAAAAACAAATAAGGAGCCTGGCCAGCTCCTGTCAACTCCAACCCATACCAGCATAGAAAACAGACATTAAATAATGATGGTGATGGTACACATGTTTGGTTTCTTACAATTTCCATCTACCAAATCCCACTCACAAGGCTTTGGCTGGCCTGAAGATATAGTAGAAGACACTTGCCCAAGGTGCCATGCTGTAGGACTGAACCTGGAACCATATGGTTGGGAAGCAAGCTTCTTACTACACAGCCACCCCTATACAAATTTCTGAGACTTGGGAGTTTTTCCATACTATAATTTTCCAGAAAGGAGTGGAAATTGTAATTTACATTATCTTCATCACCATTATTTTAACATCCACTTTTCTATGCTTGCAGTAAAACACTTCCAAAGTGATAGACTGAAGAGCAAACCACTGAAGGATTGTAATTTCGATATCAGCTACTGTGTAGTCATAATCATAGATGTTCTCTTTGTACGTTTTGATAAGTTTGTGTGTGCCATAGAAAGAAGTGGGTTTTGGCCATTTGGATAGAGTCCAGTTAAAATTTTTTTTCTACTCTAGGCACAAGGCCTGAAATTTTGGGGGAGCGGGGTCAGTTGATTAGATTGACCTCAGTACACAACTGGTACTTAATTTATCAATGCCGAAAGGATGAAAGGCAAGGTCAACCTCTGCAGAATTTGAACTTACAACGTAAAGACAGATGAAATACTGCTAAGCATTTTGCCCACCATGCTAACATTTCTGCCAGCTCACCACTTTAGAGTCCAATTAATATTCAAAATAATTCAGTAAGCGAAAGGCATAATTAATACTTATAACATTAAAAACCCAATGTATAATCTTATAAGCAAGTATAACAACATTTCATCCATCTCACGTTTTGAGTTCAATTTCTGCCAAGGTCAACTTTGCCTTCCATCTTTTAGGGGGTCAGTAAAATAAGTACCAGTTGAATGCTGGGGTTGATGTAATTGACTTAATCCTTCCTGCAAAACCTCTGACCTTGTACCAAAATTTGGAATTTATAATCATGCACACACATACGTGTGTGTGTTCGTGCATATATGTATGTATTTATGTGTCTGTGTTTGTCGCCATGCTGGTGTGTTTATGTCCCTGTAACTTAGTGGTTCGGCCAAAGGGACTAATAGAATAAGTACCAGGCTTACAAAGAGTAAGGCCTGGGGTTGATTTCTTAGACTAAAAAAAACCCTTTAAGGTGGTGCTCCAGCAAATGACTGAAACAAATAAAAGAATATAAATATGAGTGGGTGTGTACATGTACATGATTGTATTAATATTGGTACACAAAGAATATATGTATTTTGATGAATGCATGTAGGTGTGAAGGTATTTGTAATTATTGGTATGAAGAGATTCTATGGTCTCACAGGGGGAGGGGTGTAGTAATCCTAGTATTCTTTTACTTGTTTCAGTCATTTAGATGTGGTGGCCATGCTGGAGCACTGCCTTAAAGTGTTTTAGTCAAAGAAATCAACCCCATGACTTATTCTTTGTAAGCCTAGTATTTATTCTATCAGTCTCATTTGCCAAACCCATATGTTACGGGAACATAAACACACCAGCATCAGTTGTCAAGCGATGACGGCAGGGGTGGAGCAGAGACAACACACGCACACATGATGGGCTTTTTTTCAGTTTCCATCTACCAAATCCGCTCACAAGGCTTTGGTCAGCCCGAGGCTATTGTAGAAGACACGTGTCCAAGGTACCACACAGTGGGACTGAACCCAGAACCATGTGGTTAGGAAGCAAGCTTCTTGCCATGCATGCACCTATGCTATAAGTATGTATTTGATAGTGTGGCAGTATATAGATAGTAACAAATAAACGTTCAGGTCTAGTTATGTTTTTCTCTAAGAAATGTATAAGTAGCTATATCTAAGACTATGTATGTCCATCTAAGTAGATCATAACTGACCTTGGCATCATGTTGAACAGGGTTACAAATCATTTTGATGATAAAAATGCAAATAAGATTCAGAAGTCATTGATATCAACATCATTGTTTTAACGTCCACTTTTCCATGCTTATTATGGGTCAGAGCTCCCTCTGACCCATAGA
Organism: Octopus bimaculoides; assembly: GCF_001194135.2. Taxonomy (NCBI): domain Eukaryota; kingdom Metazoa; phylum Mollusca; class Cephalopoda; order Octopoda; family Octopodidae; genus Octopus; species Octopus bimaculoides. The sequence continues at coordinate 45,173,579 of NC_068982.1, read as the reverse complement.
AGCAGGTTTTCTTACCACTGGATGACCTTCCCTTCACCAATCCTTGCCTGTTTCCAAGCAAGATAAAGATTTTTCTCTGACCAGGTATGTTTTCATGGAAGATTAGAATCAAACAATGTTATTTGCATGATAGTGAGGCTTGTTTACGACTATCACATAATGCCAAGACAAGGACATACACACAGATGCATGATGGACACCTTTCAGTTTTCATCTATCAGATCCACTCGCAATACTTTGTTCAGCCCTAAGGTTATAGTAGAAGACAGCTAAGGTACCATTCTGTGAGGTTGAACCTGGAACCATGTCATTGGGAAAGCAAACATCTTAATCACACAAACATGTTTGCAATGATCCATATATTGAAGAAACAAAATGATACTTCAGAATAGTTATTTCACCTAAATTTAGTAATTTTATTTTACACAATTGTTACAATGTATATATAATTACATAAAGGTGCATGGCTCAGTGGTGAGAGCATTAGGCTCACAATCATGAGGTAATGAGTTTAATTCTTGGACCGAACTGTGTGTTGTATTCTTGAACAAGACACTTTATTTCACCTTGCTCCAATTCACTCAGCTGTAGAAATGAGTTATAACGTCACTGGTCTCAAGTTGTATCGGTCTTTGCCTTTCCCTTGGATAACATCAATTGTTATGTGGAGAGGGGAGGCTGGTATGCATGGGTGTCTTCTGGTCTTTTATAAACAACTTTGTCTGGATTTGTGCCTCGGGGAAATTTTCAAGGTGCAATCCCATGGTCATTTATGACTGAAGAGGTCCTTTATTCCACATCAAAATACAAATCCCAAACCAAAGAAAACACAATCATGAGCAGAAATAAAAAGATTAGTATCACTTCAACCGTTAAGTACACCACAAAGCTCAATGGAACCTATTGGAGCTAGTGAAGAAACTCGTGGCATTACTACGGGTGGTGGCAAGGCTAAGGCATTGGATCGGCCTAAAATATCTATTTTCAGAACATGATAAACAGTTGGAACACTTACAGCCAAAGTGCTTTTGACAAATTTTGCATTTATCTTGGAGAGATTATGAGAGTGGTGGTAAGATTTAAAAATTATCAAGTGTTATGAAATTATTAGCTTAGAAGTTGTCCTGCAACATGGTAAGCTTGGGGTGGTCAGGCCTTGCTGTTCATATGGATGATGAAAGAATTCCAGTGATTATTCTCTGAAGAACTATATTCTAGGAAAATTCCCTCACAGACCAAATTTAAGACAAAAACAGTCTTAAATCTGATGTAATATGGGGGGGGGTGCAATTTTTAGGACATCACAGAGAAATATTTTGTATCCAAACATTTTGAAGAGAATCACATGAAACAAAAAAGTAAGTTGAAACAATATACATGGAAAGAATTCCTCCCAGATATTAATAAACTCTTCAGATGTTTAACTTGTCTTATTAAGGCTGGTCTTGTTTAACAGTCAAGATTAGATGTAGTAAAGTAAGCACTAACAGATATCACCTAAAAAAAAGCATGTCTACTAATCATATAACAAATGTCTTTCGATTGATAATCTGAAGAGACGTACGTTTGTTCAATACTTTTGCCTTTTACATGTTTCATTCATTTCCCGAACTACTAAGCTATCGGAACGTAAACACACCAACACCAGTTGTCAAGCAGTGGTGGGGGACAAACAGCCAAATACACGCACACAGATATATATATATATATGTGTGTGTTAAGCTATAGAGTGTGCTGCTTCTTTCAGACAATATATATATATACACACACACAACAGGCTTCTTTCAGTTTCTGACAACCAAATCCACTAACAAGGCTTTGGTTGGCTTGAGGCTATAGTATAAGACACTTACCCAAGCTATCATACAGTGGAACTGAGCCCGAAACCATGTGGTTGGAAAACAGGCTTCTTACCACACAGCCACAAGAAGAGATATTTATATAATATTTACTGTAAATGCTACAAATCATTAACTGAGCTAAAGAGTCGTCTGCATTTTGAAACTCATTGATAAAACAATGATCATGGTCATGACTGAGACAACTTCGACCGTATGTGTTGTGTGAGAGAGACTGTGTGTGAAATCAGAGATGTGATAACCAGACACCTCATACAGATGACTATGTAAGCCACATTCCACAGAGTAAAAGACATTTGTCTAAGATGTAAACCAATGGGATCGAACTAAGAGCCTCATGATTGCGAACCGAATTTCTGAATGTAAGGGAAATAACTCTCCACGATTTCTACGTTTTGGTTAGTTTTTGAGATTTGGAAACGAAAAGGAGAAAGGTTTGAAACATTGATAAACAAAGAGGTGAACTTGTTCGACATAGAGAAAAGAAATAAGGAGAGAACATATACGGTATACTAAATGCAAACAGTTCAAACCGTGTCGTGGGAACTCGGTGAAGGACTTCATATGTCATATATGCACATGGGTTGCTAGCAGTAATGAAGATTCAATTGTTTAGAAAACTCGTTAGAATTATTTGGCAATTTTATCCCTTGTAGATGTGGGTGTTTGCAAAAGCATTGTAGTGAGAGTGGGGTCGATAATATTCAGGAAGTTGTTACCGCTGTTGACAACAGTTCTTTCTACGAATGCAAATGCTTGTGTGCGAAGTACGGGTATCGTATGGTAGCAAGATATGAGAGCAAAATATGGAGATGTGAAGGCGGCAAAGAAATTATGCGAGCGTACTCTGCTGGATACGTGATTTCAGGAGTGAGGAACAGCGGATCGCATGTATGCTGGGATAAAAGCTGGATCGTTAGAAGTATCAGCTGCAATGAACTGGAGAGAAAACTGCGTTGATATGTACTTGTGATGTATATGAAGAATGATAGTTAGATAAAACGAAACAAACGAAGGGAAACTATGAAAGAGAGAGACCGAAGAAGGGATCAAGTTAAATTTCTTCCACCCAAGTTATTCAAATTTTCACCAGATTTTTTTTTTTTTTTTTTTTTTTTTTTCAAAATGTAGTTTTTGCATGCTGATGAAAATTGCATTCGTTTTTGTTTGGTTTTAGTTGTTGAAATTAATACATTAAAATAATAATTTGGTGAAAAGTTGAAATTTTTCAACGGGTTGGAAGAAATTTAACAAGATTCCGAAGAAGTTGAAGGTAGAAATGTGAAGTCTCATCTTAGGGTTCTATGTCTAACTGGAGGTAAAAATGGACCACGGCAAGTGGATAGATGCCGTGTTCAAGCGTATCCGCCCACCTAATGCCACCAAAAAAAAAAAACAAACAAACAAAAAGCAGTCGTAAGAGTGGTCAATGGTATCAAAGATGAATTTAAAACAGTAGATTAAAGCTTTCGAAAGATAGCTAGCGTCAAAGGGAGGAAACTGCTAAGGGCGTATTATAAGTGAAAGAAAGATGCTGGTGTTTTCTGGATAAGAGTAACGTTTGTGCTTTTCTTGCTGTTGAAAGAAACAAGGTGGCGGTTTCTATTGCGGGCGTTATGTCCCGGCAGTCCTTTTTGATCTCTAATCTCTAGAGGTGCAAATGTACACACCCTAGATAGGCTTAGGAAGAACCTAATTCGCACGCTTAACTGTGTGCCTTAAGATTACAACTGAGACCAATCTTATTGTAGTTAACTTTTTAGATGTTACGTTAGACTTGGTTACCTGTTAAATAGATTTCAGAGAACATCCCTAAATCCTGCACAGAGGTAGGATGCTCATGTAGGGTTAACGTTGAGTGCCCAGTGGGAGGTCAATGTAACTCTGAGGCTGTGGTCTACATAGCTAAGGTGGTGTCCGACAGTAACAACAGCGATAGCAGCAACACCAACAACGTGTCCAGCGGTGACGGCAACAGCAGCAGCTGCTACAGCGCCTCCGGCAGTAACAACAGCTATAGCAGCAGCAACAACAAAAGCACCACCAATAGCGCAAGTACACACACGAGAGTGTGTTGGGATAACAGAGAGTCCCTTCAAGCGACATCTAAATAAAAGCTGGTCCTTTTACAGGATCCCAGAGAAGCACAACGTTACGTCCTTGGCCAGCGATGTATGGCACTTAAAAGAAAAGAAGAGGCCATACAGTATTAAATGGAAGCTCCTAGAACAACCTGGACCATCTCCGAACGGGAGCAGACGATGTAAACTTTGCTTGGCCGAGAGAGAAAGGATCTTGAAGAACTCGCTTGATCATGGGCCTTCTTAAACTCCAAGACTGAGACGTTTAGTCGGTACCCTCAACAGAGGAAATTCATGTTGAAAAACATAGAATTCCTGGTCGTTGACTTGCGAACGGAAATTGTACATATACAGACCCTTTACGGATGCAAATGGAATCCATCAAAGGGAGATAACTCCATATTGTCCAGTAGGAATTCGCTCAACAGGATTTCGTTTCGGGCTTTTTTTCTTTCTTTTTTTTTCAAATCCTGACTAAACAAGACTGTATTGATATCTCCAGTAGTAGAGAGTTTATGAGCCTCTGTGCCTCCGGCCAGCAGGTTTGCCTAGTCACCAACACCGCAAAAAAACATTATAGGTGTGAAACCAATGGCAACTCCCAGACCGGCCATAACCAACAACTATGTGTGTGTGTGTACAGAATTTGATTTTATTGCAGCTTGATTTTTACTCCATTGTGACCTTCAAGAGATGACATGAAAATGCGTGGAAAAGAATTTCTGTTCAAATAAATGATGTACTCTAAACGTACTGAGTACTCTCTGTGTAGAACATAGGAATATGTGTGTTTGTATACCAGATATGCCAGGAAGTCATGATCAAGGATGGAACTCGAGGCTTCACACTCGTTTCCTTTGTCTTCGTTTTGTGCTTTTAAACTCTGTTTGTTTAGCTTGTTAAACTTGCTGGTGAGGTGATAAGCCCATTCAATTCTAATTCTAATGACTTAGTTCAGCTTCAACACAGGTATATATTTGTGATATCAATAAAAAACCTTCAGTTTCTTCTGCAACTTTCACAGTTTGCTTCTGCCAGCTAGAACGCAGTTTTGCTGTGATCTAGTATTCCCCCTACCCTCCTCACACACGCTCTATCTCTCTCCAACATTTTTTGTACGAGCATCGGTCTCTTCACTATCTTCCTTTCACAAACTTAGTGTCTACTATAAGGACTGGGCAAGAGATTTGCGATGTGAACAAACTTATTCACAATACAAAGTTTTTCGTTCTTTTCCAACTTGTTGCAGTTGTGTAATTAGGTAACAATTGAATAAAACCAGTAATAAGTATAGATTATCTCTCACCAGTTCATTCCAGTATATGTAGAAATTATCCAATTGTTATACTTCATTTTTTACATCTGACGTGCTACAAGTGGCGACCCCTTTTATTTTGCAGTCAATGACGAAACAGTAAAATTTTATTCTCCGCAAGTATCCAGACATCGCCCGTCCATTGTTAAAAGACAAAGTAATCAAATACAATGCAATCCGTCACATTGAAACCCATGCTGCCAGATCACGAAAACTCCCTCCGGGTCGTCTGAAAGCTGCAAAGCAGGAATTTCAACATATACTGACCCTTGGAATTATTCACCTATCCAGCAACAACAAGTCATTATCGTCACTATATTTAATCCCGAAAATAACAGTGGACAATTGGTTCCCTTGCTAGGGCTATCGTGTACTCAACAATCGCACTGTGCCCTACACATACCCAATCCCTCACTTGCTCCATAGGGCTTGTATAGTTTCGAACATCGATTTTGTGAGGGTATATTAACCAAATCCCCATCGAGCCTGTAGATATTCCAAAAACTGCAATCACAACACCTTTCGAATTGTTCGAATTCCTGCGGATCCCTTTTGGCTTATGTAACGCAGTACAGGCTTTCAAGCGTTTCATCAACAATGGACACATTAATGTTTTACTGGTAGCAATTTGTTCTAAAGAATCCAAAAAGTATCTGCATTTGTTTTCCCAACATTTTAACGGGATATCGCATTGTTATTAACCCCACCAAATATATATTCGGTGTTACGTTTTGTTACGATAAAGAACACTGAAATCTGTTTTAAATTTTTGTTAAAAAATATATTAATTTTTATCGTTAAAAAAAACAAAAACATGTTACTTCAAACAACAAACAGTGAGATTGTTCAAAGTGTATTGTTCTTGGACTAGGTATGATATTTGTAGCTGTCAAGATCTTAGATGGCCATTGTGTGTTGCTGTCGCCGTCCGTTCATTGTTTTTGTGTTGTCACAACGCTCTGGTCAGTAGCTACTTCGGTTACTACGCTCTCTGTTTCGCCATCCGCCGCATCTCGTCTGTCGGTAGAGGCTAAAATGCATTGAATATATAGGAGTGGTCTTGCTCAGGAAAAGCGTGCCAGAGATGAAATTACTGTTTTTTTTTCTTTTCTTTTTGGCATCGGATATTGCGATCCGGGTTTGATTTCTAAATATTCCTGCTACAGTTTCTATTGCTCCTCGGGCACATCACCGACAAGGATGAAGTCCACCCACTCCCCGAGAGAGTAAAGTTTATTGTAGATTTTCCGGCATCTACATCACTGTGGAAACTGCATAAGTATTTTTTTAATTATTATTTGAGATTCATTCCTTGTACAGAAGCGGCTCGGCCACAAATTGAACCACTTTGATACTGAACTAAGAAAAATCAGTTAACAACGCGAAGTGAAAACTAGTTTGCCTGTTTTTCTAAACGCAAATATATATTAACTGCTGCTACGATGTTGATTCATCCAAAACCTGGTAGTCCTCTTTGTTCGTTGGATTATGCATCTGATGTCGGAGTAGGTGTGAAACAGTAGTTCGTTAATGACGTTTGTCAACCGTTACCCTTCTTCTTCAGGCGACTGAAACCTGCAGATCTAAATACAGCGTTTTCGTGCAGGAATTATTGGCCACATACCTTGATTGCTTGTCAAATATTTTCGATATATATGTTTGTGCGTTCTGTTTTCGCTATGTATATGAACCTAAGACCACTCGTACGTGCGTTGAACACAAAAGCTGATCGCTTCTCACTTAGAGAAGCTCGACAAATCGATTCTATATCCCAGTATACCACGGTCACATTGCGTTTTCTTACACATAACTGAACACATTAGCATATCACTTGTTTACACACACACACACACACACATATCTGCATAAGGACACGTATACACACAGATTTACACACACACACACACACAACTATACATGTGTGTGCTTATATATGTGTATATGTAAGGAACCTTAAGTGTTCTTTTACAGGCAGGCATGGGTGTACGTTAAGACGGCCGCTTCTTAACTACAGTCCCGAGCCGACCAAAGTATTGTGAGAGGATTTGGTAGAAAGAAACTGAAAGAAGCGAGACGAGTACCAAGTGACAGATTTGATAATTGCTGAGAATTCTCTCGGCATGAAACCAATGGTAGCCTTATTAACCCACAAGTATAAGTATGTATGTATGTATGTATGTATGTATGTATGGTAGTGTTGCATTATCCAGGAATGCAACAATGCTTTTTCTGTTGGAGTCACCTATGCATTAACTAATACATAGGGGTGGAGATGGGGCACAACGTGGAGTTTTTACTGCCACATAGAGATAGATTTGACTTTGAGAAGAAATATTTTTTACGATTGTTCCACAACCTGACAAAATTTATATCAGATAAGCAAATAACCTTTTCTGATGCAGTAAAACTTGATAACATAATCTGAACCCAATTTCAGAAAATTATCTCCGGTTTCTTTAGGCATATAAAAGACGGCAAAATGTGTAAGCCAAGATAAGGTAAATTTGCTTCTTTAATTCTCCAGAATTACATTTGAAAACAGACTTATACACATCAATATCCATCCGTAAACATCAGAAATGCAACAAAAATTTAAATTATGTAGGTCAAATGAAAGAGGCTCGTGGAAAAATGGCATATGATATGAAATTAACGAAATTCAACTAAGAAAAAAAAAAAAAAACCCCTCAACATAAACTATTCTCTATAGCTTCTTTAGGATCTTCTGGAGTGGCCTTCCCGATATATTTACGCACCATGCAGTTAAAGAGAAAAAATTATTGAAATTAGTCATTACTCATTTTTCCCCATCTCAGACATCATTTTTGAAAATTGAAGATGATCAAATTAGACATTAGCGTGGGGAAAATTGACTTGGAATCCAACAGAGAAAGGAATATTGATTGTTAAACACCAACAATTATCTAGATATTTTATTTATTAGCAACCTCAATTACAAACGGGTTGAGGAAAATTTTCTTGAAAAAAAAAAAAAAAGTACCTATCACCTGATAATATTCCAAACTCTCTCAACTTCAACAACTATGCTGACCAATTTTTACTCTTAAGGATGATGTAACAATACAAAATGATGATGCAATACTTAAAATGTAATAATTTCAAAGACGGGGAAAAAATAAGAAATCAGAAATTACTCATTTTACCCCGGTTACTAATTTTGTTCACCTCCATATATATATATATATACATACACACAGAGCGTATATTCAAGGCATTAAAAGTAAGGATGGAGAATTATACATCCTCGAAACTTGTTTATTACAGTACAATACATTCACTTTAAATCGCTGCCCGACACGTGTTTCCTTTACATTAGATATATGGATAGTGTTGACGTCATAAGAATTGCATAAATTTTCGAGAGAACGTGAAATAGCAATAATGAAAATAAAAAATTGTTGTATACAGTGCTCAGGTGTACTACAACTCATCAGAAAAATAATAATTCTTCTTTTTCTCAACAGTGGATAACCACCAGCGCGCTTTATAGGTGCGATGGTCCTATAAAGGACCGGGCATAACAATCAACCTTCTATAAGATATATTACTGTACTATTATTTTAGAGTGTACTTCTTTTTCAGACGTATGAGCTACTGACGATATATATATCCACACATATACCTATAGACAGATATAAATTTTTGAGAGAACGTGAAATAATTCTTTTTAAGAACTGTGGATCTCCACTGTTCAAATATATACACACACATGCTCTCTGAATATCAGAGGGCGACTGAGAGAGAGAGAGAGAGAGAATCAGATGTACGTGTGTGCTTATGTGAATGCATAGAGGTGTATGCAGACACTAATGTATTTTGACTACCTAGTCTTAATAAAGAGGCAAAAGAAGATTTGAGAAAATCAAAAAGTGTTGAGTTGCAGTGTCACAATGATTTCTGCTGCTAAGTGAGCACATGTTCTGAAAAACCATTAGTTATAAGTAACACTGTAAGGCACGCGAGTTACTGCGCTTCTGTTGCGTACCACGACATGAAAAGTATTACTTAGTACTCCCTTCCGTTCTCGTCTAATTGTACAATCTCTTCGATCAACGATTCGGCTGTCGCCCGGTACCTCAAAAATTAGCAGCAGCAACAGCTGCTACTACTACTGCCACTACTGCAGTCACATCTGGATAACTGTAGTTAGTAGTAGTATAACATGCTTTTGTAGTCATTACCGTCATCACATGGCAAATGCATTGAAACAAAAGCGATATACGCAACAGTAATCTGTGTAGAAACTCACCAAGATACTAGAAAGAAAGAAAAAGAAAACTTTCATATCTGTTTTGTGTTTCTTTTCCCCACTCTTGTCTCTAATTGATAAAATTCATCCTCGTCATTCGGATTTGTGTCGCGACAAGGTACGTGGTTTGCATTTGTTTCTTAATTAGCTGACCTCGCCTTCCATTAACACGGGGGGTTCATAAAATACATACCATAATACTAAAACTTATCCCTTAAAACTTATCACTTTCAAAAGTAAAGATTCAAATTACAAATTTATAAGGATATTTCTCCTCTGCATTCGTAAATAATTTTAATTAATTATTTGTTATTTACTAAATTCACTGTTGCAAATCATCATCGTTTCATCACAGGGCTGCACCGACCGAGTATTACGAATAATTTCCACACAATGTCATCATCTTCATCCTTCTTTATCACTAAACCAGCAAGGGAGCTTCTAATGACACCTTACTATCTTAACGCAGAAAGGACTGGCTAATGTTATCCTTCTCATGGCTGGAATGCCTGTTCATAAGTCCGTTCGATCAAAGTAAATTAACAATATATATGTATATATGATCGATTAGCGCTTCATCATATCATTTCTTTCCCGTTAATATTAATTCTGTTGAGCGGGGAAATGTTACTGCTTACGTATGTTATTGTAATACTTTGTGTGTTTAATATATGTGTAGGTTTATTTGTAATACTATAATTCATACCTACGTTCGTGTTGAGCTATGAAATCTGCAGTAGTATGAATATTAATCACAAAGCTTTAATTTGATGGTAACTAATACCCATATTCCTGTGTATTTTTCGAAATCAACTGGGGATCTTCTATGCAGAATCAGGGCCCCTGCTAGAAATAGCTGTCAAACTTCCCTAAACTCGTACTTTACCATTTTTAGAAAATAAGGTTATCTTAATTGATGCGGTTCTAAATATACTCTGTGTGAAAAAGGAAACCAAAGGGGTCACGGTTGGGACGCCTTTGATCAGGATAGTGACCTCTGTCTACAGCAACCCCAATTTTATATTTTTATGGATTTCATGGGTGAGTACGCACATGCATATGTGTAAGTGTGTATGTATATATGTTAGTTGTCCAATAAGCTTTCCTAGGTCAGTGAACAAAACAGGTTCTCGTATATTAGTTAAAAAGAATGATGGGTATATTATAATAAATAATAAGAATTTATTATTTATTATATTTATGACTAATATATATATATATTTATATAATTCTACTTGGACGAAAGAGAAATAAAGAGAGTAAGAAAAGACAAGTGGAAAATACAATGAGTATGGTTGACTGCTAAAACAAATTCCCATTTCAATGCTATTACGTAAAAGCTATGAAGGTATAATGCTCATTAGGAGGAATTCTGCTAGGCATGAAGCCATAAATTTTATCAAATTGATATGTGTAAGATTTATTATTGAATCACAAATCTCTGTATGAGATAGCACATTCCAAATCGCACTATATATTTGTAAACTCTTATCTCATCGTCTGTTACAGACTTAAGCTGCGATACTGGTCGAATTTCCCGGTTATATTTTGCATTTTAAACTTTATAAAAAGATAGTCATCTTTCCTGGAGAACTAAGCACTATTTCCTTTATATTATAGTTTCGGAGATTGCTCACAGTTAATTCTTAATGTCAAAGAGCGACAGGTTGTTTAGAATTTAACAAAATTACATGGTAAGATTTCGGTGTCTTTATTTCGGATTGCATCTAAAATGTACACCAAGATCTAAAATGATATATGTGTGCGCGTATGTATATGTATGTATGTATTTATATTATTATATATATATATATAGGTGTATATATATATATATATATATATATATATATAGGTACTACTAAAGCAGCACGGTCCCGAACGCGCAGTCGCGCGTCCGCGCTAGCTAGTCGTGAGGGGTCGATCCTAATCCTAACCTTAACCCTAAACACGTATTCATTTGCACACGCGGGATAGGGATAGGGTTAGGGTTAGGGTTAGGATCGACCACTCACGACTAGCTAGCGCGGACGCGTGACTGCGCGTTCGGGACCGTGCTGCTTTGGTAGTACCTATATATACATATATGTGTGTGTGTGTGAGTATGCATGTATATATGTTTGTGTGTGTAAGGTTTTTTTCTCCATTTATATCCATAAAGTAGCAATTCCCAACCTATTTTGCTCCAGATCGGATTCATGCGATACAATTTTCCCACAGACCGGGGTGATCACGCGCATAAAACACAATAAAGTACATAATATATATATATATATAATTTATATTATTACATAGATAATACATATATAATACAAAAGCACCCAGCAGGCTGCGGTAGTCAAACGGGAATAAAATATTAAAATTTATTCTTTCTGTACGGCCCGATACCAAATGATCTACGGCCGGACGGCTGGGACCCCTGCACTATAGTATTTGGCTTGATTTTCTTGTGGTTTCTATTGAATTCCTTCATGGTTACGTTTTTAAATTCAAACTGTAAATATTTCCCGTCATCTTGGAGAAAAGGTGTATCTTGTCCATGTTCTTAATAGCAGCTACACACATACACACACATGTTATACACACGTACCTATCTTTCATCTTTTACTTGTTTCGGTCAATAAGCTGCAGCCAAGTTAGGGCACCACTTGGAAGAATTTTCGTTGAACGCATCAACCCCAGTACTTGTTTTTTTTTTTTTTAAAGCCTGATACTTATTCTATCTTTTACCAAACTGCTAAGTTACAGGACGTAAACACACCAACACCAATTAAGCGATGGTGGGGGACCGAGACGGAAAAAATCACACATAGATATAGAGGGTCTGGAACGGCTTATTCGACCACTTAGGTCGAAGAAGCTGCTCTAGGCGAAACTCTAAGTACCAGTAAACCCAACACATGTAATTAATTTGACTAAAATCATTGGGTCCTTTTTCACGGTTTCTTTTTATATAACACTTTAACCACCATATCATTTACACACACACACTTGACTAGTTTTATTTTAGGTATGCAAATTTTCCCAGGCCCTAAATATTCTCCCCTGTTTTTTGTATATATCTAAGTCTTATGTCTACTGTAGTCATGGTTGGACAAATGCTGTGCTGATGATGCTTATTAATTCAGAAACACGTGCCTAAAACGTATCCTTGTCTGAAAAAATTAGCAAAAATTCTGGAGAATTCTCGACTCTTGAAATTATCTCCCTTTACATTTCGAGTTTGTAGCTATTGCCACTAGGCAATTTCTATACAATCTCTTCAAACGAAAATAATTTCAAGAAATTCATAATCAGTAATATAGTTTTACTTGTCTTTTATGTCCAAATTCAAGCCACAGCAACATCGAGAAGTTTTGCTTTTCTTTTAGTTCAATTTTGCTTAAAATATATATAGGTTCAATCCCACAACTTAGCACCTTGGGCAAATGTCTTCTATAGCCCTAGGCTGACAAATGACATTTTTGTGAATTCAGTAAATAAAAAATGTACAAAGTCTGTCATATATATATATGTATATATATATATATACCAAGTCTTAAATAATCCACCGTAGCGCACCAATATAACAGAAAAACAGACCGAATTAAAACATTTAACAACACAAATAAAAATATTATGCAATTACGGATATCCACAAACCAGGTTTCTGCTTTTGGTTATTCAAATATATATATATATATTGCTATAGCTCACTTGGTAGAGTGGAGGACTGTAGTGTGGTAATTCATATATATAAAATATTTGTGGCTTTGTGGTAAGAAATTTGCTGGCAAGACATCTGGTTCTGTCCTTGTCTTGCAAGTTACTTGGTGACCCTACCAGTGCCACTTAAAAAGCATCCAGTCCACACTGTAAAGTGGTTGGCACTTGGAAGGGCATCCAGTTGTAAAAACCATGCCAAAACAGACACTGGTGCAGTTTTCTTCCTGGCCAGCTCCTGTCAAACTGTTCAACCTATGCCAGCACGGAAGGAAGACATTAGACAATGAAAGCATGGTCAATCCAAGGCTGAAGTGTGATTGTTAAATTGCTGATACAGTTCAGTAAGATCTACTAACACATGCCAGACTAAAAGCATGACCAATTTCCAACAAGTGACATTGGGGTGCTTCAGTGCATGCACTTAGCTCAGCTTGATTCTTTGAAAGAATGCAATAAAGTTTTTGAAATATGTTTGAAAATGATTCAAACCTGCAAGTTGATTTACTTATACATCCACACTAAGTGCAATCTTGTGTCTTGTATAGTGCCAAGTAGTTGTATTAGGAAAATCAAGAAATAGTTTTGCAATTCTGATTTTCACCCCTATCATTCCAGATGCTCCATTCAGTTATAACTCACATCACATTTTCTTTTAGGCACTGCTGTAAAAAAAAAAAATAATAATAATAATACCACTTAGAAAGTTACCTAGAAACCTATTGCATGTTCATATATTTTGCATTTACCTAAGTTTAAACAGAATCGCACAAAGTGAGAATATTCACCAGCTGTTGTTCTCAATGAGACTACTAGGATTGTTTTGCAATTGATTGAGTAGACTCATCAATCATAAAAGATACTTTAGATTGTTTGGTAAAATAATTTTTGGTTCCCTGCATGGTGCACAATAATTTTGCATTACTTATGAAAGCTTAAAATGTAGGTTGACTTAAGGTTATTTCTTTCTTGCTGTTCAGTATGGTCTACCTTTATGCTCAATATTATATACAGACAGTAAGATGGTGAGCTGGCAGAATCGTTACTGTGCTGGCCAAAATGCTTTCGTCCATTCTCTATGTTCTGAGTTCAAATGATGCTGAGGTCAATTTGCCTTTCATCCTTTTGGGGGTCAATAAAATTATTACCAGTTGAGTACTGGGGGTAATATAATCGACTTAACCCCTTCCTCGAAATTGCAGGCCTTGTGCTAAATTTGAATCCAATCTTATATACAAGCAACATGTTGGACAAAATGCTTAGCAGCATTTCTACTGGCTTTATGTTCTGAGTTCAAAAACTGCTGAGGTAAACTTCTCCTTTCATCCTTTCGGGGACAATAAAATAAAGTATCAGTCAGTTACTTGGTTCGATGTAAGTTATTTGCCCACTTCTCTAAAATTTAATGGCCTTTTGCCAAAATCAGATTATTACATAAAATCTTGATTGTTTTTGCTTTGTCGTTTTTTGGCGACATACATACTTGGCATTTTCAATTACATTTTTTTGACATCTGTAATAGGCTTCATGTTTTTATACTCAAGTCCTACTTCTTAAACTCATTGTTTTGTCTTCTCATCACTCACTTCTATACCTTCTACACTATACCTCTCACAAGACAAATGAATATCTTGTATTTATTCATTTCCAAGATGATCACACATATTGTAACCAAATTTTCTGTTTTTTACAATTAACCAGGAATACTATTTTTAGTATATCTCTTGTGTCCAGCAGTCTGGAAGATCCTATATCTCTGTATCTTTTAAAATTTCATTATTTGCACTTGCAGCATCAGGTGAAACAGCAGTATGAGTGAGATTATCGTGTTCAAGCAATTTAACCTTATTTGCTAGCTGAGTGTTTTTTTTTTTACTATTGTTTCCATTAACTTATCTTTTAAAATATTTTAGTATAGTCATTTTCAAAGAAGTATACCAATCTGAAATATATAGATATTTGATACTAGTGATATTTAGAAGTAAAATGTGGGGAATGTTAATTTTTCTGTTTGTATTGTTGCTGAGTAAAACCATCCACAATGAGATATTTACCACTTATGAATGAAATTGGAAAAATAATTGTTGATACTATATCATTTTCACTTTGTCTATCATAATCTCAGGCACTTAATCTAAAAATGTGAAGGAGACAATAAAAAAAGAAAAACTTTGATTTATAAATCTCCTTAATTCAGTCCTACCATAGCAAATTTTTATATTTTGATACATGGGGGTTCCCTATTGTTGACATTACAAAGGAGATAATCATTTCTTCATGATAATTGGCAGGATTAGAAATTTGATTTTGAAATTAAGGGGTTATAAAGAAAATGATGCACACAATTCACATATTTACTTTCTTTGTAATTAACTTGGCAGCATTAAGTTAAAATTTCCAATGAATAAAGGCAGTTTCAAACCAGAAACCAAGTTAGCTATACTACTCATGTTATACAAGCTACTATAATGACAATGTTGTCCTCATATAGGAAGATATAACTCAAGTGAGATAAAATGCTGATTTTGTAAATGTATGTCATATATTTACAAAGCTATACTGAGACTAAAACATAATCCAAAGCATGGGGGATACTTGCATGGCTGCCTGCACACGTGACTGCTTGATAAAAAGTTTGCATCCCAAATAAATGGTTCTGGGCTCAGTCTCATTGTGTGGCACCTCGGTCAAGTGTCTTCTTCTATGGCCAAGCTGACCAAAACCTTGTGAATGGATTTGATTGATGGAAGCTGATAGAAGCCTGGCATATATATATATAAGTGTTAAGACTGGTCCATCTGGTGGAAAAGCACTTGTGGCAGTGCCATTTAAAAGTACCTGTGTGGTGCCACATAAAAGTGTCCATACAGTGCTACATTAAAGCACCTATGCAGTACCAGTGGCAATTCTTTGTTTTGATTGGTTTAGTTTATTTAAGCTCAGAAACCTATATTCAATATTTTTATATTTGTGCAAGCAAACATTTTCCTTTGTTGAAAATCTTAAAGGCAACAAACTGACAGATTTTGAAATGCAAATCTTTGCAAATTATTAAAATAAAATTTTGGCAAATTTTTCTATGTAAATAATGATAATGATAATAATAGAAATATAAATGTATATATATATAATTTGAAGCAAGCTAAATGAAATGTGTAGGAGTTTTGTGAGGAAATGTGAACTTTCAAAGTTGTCATCTTGTGTCAAAACATACAATGGCATTTACAAATGACCTTGTCCAGTTCAACTGTGGATATCTAGAATAATGTACAACCGGCAGCAAAAATCTTTGCAGTTGAGAATTTTGATAAAATTTGAAAGTTATTGAATGAAGCTTATAGGCATGGCTGCATGGTTAAAAAGTTATCTTTCCAACCAAGAGATTGAGGTTCAGTGCCTCTGTATGATACCTTGGGAAAATGTCTTCTGCTATAGCCATGAGCCAATGAAAGTCTTTATGATTAGATTTGAAAGAAGCCCATATGTACATATATATATATATATATATATATATATATATATATATATATATATATATATTATGTTATACTTGGGGATGGTCATTTATTTGTTTTTGTCAATTAAACTCATGCACTATTTATTCTATTGTAACGTAGTTACTTGTCACCAATTATTGTAGTATTGCCACTATTTATGATGATACTTGTTTACACTATGACTGTGTAGTAACTATAAAATATATAACGAAGCAGGGTAACAACAACACAGCAATCCAACAAACTCTCCATGAACATTCTCACCAGGCAGCGGGATGTATGGTTACTCTTAAATACAAAGACCTTGCCTGGTGAAGAATGCATCCCCCAGCATAGACTTGTCATTAGTGATTTTAGACTCCAGGCCAGAAGGATGCCAAGAAGCAGATCAATCTGGAAAAGAAGGATTTGGAAGCTTAAGGACCCTTCATGTGCTCAGAGATTTAGGGACATCCTAAATGAGAAATTTGATGAGAAGGCGGAAGAGCTACAAACTTGTGACAAAGAGGGCAACTGGGAATTCCTGCAGGACAGCTTGCTGAGTGCCACAGACCAAATCTGTGGGTGGTGCGAAGTCCCAACCAGAGCTAGGGTAATGTGGTATTGGAACGATGCTGTAGACAGGGCCATTAGAGCAAAGAAACAGGCCTGGAAGAACTGGGAGAGGTGGGGTAGCAAGGAACTGTATCAGATAGCCAGGAGGGAAGCTAAGAGACAGGCATATTTATCCAAGGGAGAAGCAGAAAAGTAGTAGTTTGCCTATGTTCAGCAACATGAGGACTAAAGAACTGAAGTGTTTCAGATTGCAAGACAGTGTGTGAGAGAAAATTGTGATGTTACAGGAGAGAAATGTGTCCGGATGGATGATGGTGCACTTGCGTTTAGTGATTCTGCAAAGAAAGAGGTTTGGAAATGCCATTATGAAAGACTGCTGAATGTAGAGAATGAATGGGAGGGAGAGAGTCTGCCAAATGTTGACCCAGTTGAGAGACCAGCTACCCGAATAAACAATACCTTGGTAGATAAAGCAATTAAGGCTATGAAGACAGGGAAAGCCTCCAGTTCAACAGGAATCACTGCTAAAATGCTAAAAATATCTGGTGGTGTGGGTTATGGTCTAGTCACCCATAGTGTAAATTAGGTGGTCCATGAAGGAGTCATACCCAATGACTGGTGTAGCAGCACCATAGTCAACTGCTACAAAAGAAAAGGTGATGCCTTAGATAGAAATAATTACAGAAGTATCAAATTGTTGGATCAGTTGATGAAAGTTATAGAGAGAGTCATGGCCCAACTAATTTGGAAGAGAGTTAGCCTAGATGAGATGCAGTTTGGTTTTGTGCCAGGAAGAAGCACCATTGATGCTATGTTTATGATAAGACAACTGTAGGAGAAATACTTAGCCAAAGATAAACCTCTGTACTTGGCCTTTGTTGACTTGGAGAAAGTCTTTGACAGGGTCCCCTCATCCGTTATTTGGTAATCAGTACAGAAACTAGGGATAGCCGAGTGGTTGGTGAGAGCTGTGCAAGCCATGTTCAGGGATGCTACTAGTAAGGTGCAGAAAATAGAATCCATCAACTGCCAGTAGTCGATAGATTCCATTATCTAGGTTACTAAGTTAGAAGTGGAGGAGGATGCTCTGAGAGCATAGCTGCTAGAATAAGAATAGCCTGAGCAAAGTTCAGAGAGTATCCTGAGAGAAAAGTTAGGCATAAGAGGCATCAGATATGGTGTGCAAGAGAGATGACTGCCCCATGGAGGCAAAGTGGTTGAGTTCCTATTGAGTGTTGCGCCTCATGGAGGCAATGACCGAGACCTTTGGCATTACATTGTGCTTGAGAAGATGACCCATCAAGCTGAGTGAAATTGCAGTCATGGCAGATACCAGTGTCATGCAAATGGCATCCGTGCTGATGGCACGTAAAAGCACCTATTACACTCTTGGAGTGGTTGGCATTAAGAAAGGCACCCAGATGTAGAAAACCATGCCAAACCAGACTGGAGTCTGGTGCAGCCTTTCAGCTTACCAGCTCTGGTCAAACCATGCAACCCATGCCAGCATAGACAATGGATGTTAAATAATGGTGTAGAAAGAAAACTCAGTCTCAGTAGCCCAATTCCTTATCATCTAATATCTTAATTTATATTGAAATAGTAGTGTTTTACAGATTCTTTTACACTATTCTATTCTCTAAAAATATAATTTGGAAGATGTTACATTTTTTATGGGACCTTACACTTATTTCTGTACATTTTTTAAATGTTTTGTTTCATTTAAGACTGTTATTTATGTTATTTTCTAAAGAACTTTTTTTGTTTTCTTTTTTAGGATGGATACTCTTCCTGACAAAATCTCATCTGTATCTGATTCATCAGAAAATACTCAAGACAGTATAGAAGATGAATTTTTGGAGATGATGACTGCTGGTTCTCAGTCAAGTTCTGAAAGTGTTGATGGAACAAGTGTCGATGTAGTAACATCTAATTTCCCACTTGTCTTTCCTCAACAATCTTATCACTCAGATGGAATTGGTCATCGACCTGTTCTCAGGTAATATTCCCTTTTAGTCTTAAATTAAAAGTACAAATAGGTAATGTCTGTATTCATCTTACCCACCTGCCATGTTCACACAAGTAATCAATCACTGCAATGTAATAACAGCCCAAGGTCAGTTGTGAATATATCTATGATTCCTTGAACTGCTGCTATTCCCCATTCAGTTGGGTTGCTGAAGGTATCATTTTCAATGAAAGCAACCCTAAATCCCTAAATAATGAGTATTGGACTTATTGTTATGTCTTGGAAATTCTCTGTGTATTGTGTGACCCAGTCTTCTGGATATTATTATAGAATTATAGGTTATTTATGATAAGGTGTAGACTCAAGTGTTGCAGTGCACCAGAGAAATATGGGAATCAATGAAGTAGACACATAAATCCAGCATTTTAGATATTCAGATATCTACCATCTCAGTTTTGGTTTGAATGTTATTGTATGACTTATGTTGTAACTATGGCTTGTGGCCTATGTTATTCTATGATTTAGAAGTGGTTGTCATTGATTGGGTTTAGCTCAAAGTAGGCCATGGTCAAACAACCTCTGTTAAGCTGTTCATCATCTATGACCACCTTGAGATTTTTTTTTTGTTTAGACAGAGGCACAGGCATGGCTCTGTGGTTGAGAAGTTTGCTTTGCAGCCATGTGATTTTGGGTTCAGTCTCACCGTGTTGCACCTTGGACAAATGTTTTTTTACTATAACCCTGGGCTGACCAATGCCTTGTGAGTGAATTTGGTTGAAAGAAACTGTGAGGGCGACGAGCTGGCAGAAACGATAGCACGCTGAGCAAAATGCTTAGCGGTATTTCGTCTGCTGCTACATTCTGAGTTCAAATTCTGCCAAGGTCGACTTTGCCTTTCATCCTTTCAGGGTTGATTAAATAAGTACCAGTTACGCACTGGAGTCGATATAATTGACTTAATCTCTTTGTTTGTCCTTGTTTGTCCCCTCTGTGTGTAGCCCCTTGTGGGTAGTAAGGAAATAAGAAACTGTGAAAGCTTGTTGTGTACACACACATTATTTCTGATTTTTGGCACAAGGCCAGCAAATTTGAGGGGAGAGGTAAGTCAATTTCATTGACCCCAGTGATCAACTGGTACTTATTTTATAAACCCAAATGGACGAAAGACAAAGTCAACCTCAGTGGCATTTGAACTCCGAATGTAAAGAGACAAAAGAAATGCTGTTAAGCATTTTGTCTGGGGTGCAAATGCTTCTACTTGCTCATTACCCATATATATGTGTGTGTGTGTGTGTGTTTTGTGCAAGGAAAAAAACACAAAAACTAGGTAAAAAAAGATACAATTAGACAGTCTGTTAAGTTTATGCTCAGGGAAAGTAGGAGGAAAAGTCTTTTCTGTTTTGGGCATATGCTCTTCTACAGAAATAAAAGATGAAAACAGAAAAATAATAGAGAGAGAAAACAACAAGCGCATCTCAATAAGACAGTCATTGCATACTGAAATGACTGAAAGAAGAAGAGGTAGCTAGTGACATGAATGGCAAGGGGAACAATTGGGAACCTGGCAGATGTGTGTGTGTGTGTGTGTGTATGAAGCAAATACGTGCATGTATATATGTGTGTATGCATGTGCATATGTACGTGTCCATGTTTCCTGCTTGTGTGTGTATGAGGCTATCTGTTGTATGTGTATGTACAAGGCTATCCAATGTGTGTGTGTGTGTGTGTGTGTTTGTAGATGTGTATATGTTTGCATACGTGTGTATCCTTTTCTGTTTGTGTATGTATGAGGCTGTCAGATGTGTGTGTGTGTGTGTATTTGTACGTGTGTGTATATGTGTATATGTGAGTGTCTTTGTCCCTGTTTTCAATTTCTGTGTATGTTTGTTTACATTTCACCTCCTCCCACTGCTTGACAACTGGTGTTGGTTTGTTTATGTCTCTGTAACACAACAGTTCAGGAAAAGAGACTGAGAGAATATGTACCAGACCTAAAAAAAACATCAATACTTGGGTTAATTTGTTCCACTTTACCCTTCAAAGCCGAGCTCCTGTATGACCACAATCCAATGACTGAAGCAAATAGAAGAGAAAAGATAGTACATCTAGGACCAGTAAAGCACATGACCTAAATGGTTAAGCAATTGGGCTTTTGATCATAAGATCTGTGGGTTTGATTCTTTGACCAGAAGGCATGTTGTACCCTTGGGCAGAGTACTTTACTTCATGTAAGACTGACAGTGCACCTATATTAACTAATTGATGGTATGACCAAAAACCTTTCGGCACGAAGAGGGATATGTCCAGTAGTGGGCATCTTTATGCTATCTTTAACCTTTCCTTTCACATGTAGGACCTCATTATTCAATGTATTTTTTCATTAAGGTCATGTGTGAGCAACCTTTTTTAAGAAGTGGGCTGCATGTGATATGGCTCATTATCAGGTGGGGTCAGCACTGCTAAAAAAAATTTAGGGTAATTCTCTGGTGCTTTTTTAGTGTGCAGTGTACCTGGTCATTTACACATAAGCATGTAGATTAATCCTAAATCCTAACCCTTAACGTTCACCCTTACCCTTAAATCTGATCCTTAACCTAAAACTTTAACCTTAACCCCTAACCCTAATCTTAACCCAGATCAGGTCATTTCACAGTGTAGACTACTGATACTTCAGTAGACTGTATGCTAATGTAGCACCAATCTTTTGTTAGGGGTGCCATTCAAAAAGTCCCACATGCTGCATCATTGGATGCAATTAAAATACAACAGAAATTTCAATTATATTTTTTCTGTTTGGTAAGAGATAGGTATTTATTACCTTGCCTCCATGATGAAGCCTAACATTCAAATGGTGCTTTTTACATGCCACTGGCGTGGGTCACATAAATGGCACCTGTGCTGGTGTCGCATAAGAAGCACTTTTCCAATGTTGGGCCTCACACAGGTAATGACAAGTGACTGAGACATTTGGTGATATGCCGTGCTTGAGAAGACCTATCAAGCCAAGTGAAATCATAGTCGTGGTTGATGCTGGTATCACGTAACTGACACCTGTGCCAGTGACATGTAAATAGCACCCATTAACTGTTGGAGTGGTTGGTGTTAGGAAGGGTATCCAGCCATAGAAACCATGCCAAATCAGACTGGAACCTGGTGCAGCCCTCCAGCTAGCCAGTTTCAGTTAAACTGTCTAACCCATACCAGCATGGAAAGCAGATGCTAAATGATGATGATGATGAAGTAGAATGGTTTTGGTAAATTTTGTATATGAAATACTCAACTAGGTATAAGTTATTCCATAACAACTTTTACACTACTCTCTCTCTCTACTGAATTATTTAGGAGTTTACCAGTTATTTCTCATTTCATAGTTGATTTTAGTTAAATATTCCTCTTATTTCACAAGATTCTCATATTTGTTATCCATTCATAATTTTACACTTCTTTTTATTTTCTATATTTACATGATTTGGTGCAAATTTCAGTTTTGTATGATTGTTCATATCTTTGCTGTCTGCTTTTTCCAATTACAATTCCTTAGAAACTTAGAAAGTCAGTTCAAATTTAACTCAAATCATCATTAACCCTTTAGTATTTAAACTGGCCATATCAGGCCCCACTATTCTTCTGGTTTTATGTCCAAACTGGCCAGATCCAGCCTCACACACACACACACACACCTTACAATGTCATTCTAAAAATAAACAATCACATCTTCAAAATCTCAAAGCTACCAGATAATGCATGTGAATAAATAAGCATTACATTTGACAGAGTAATCCGAATGCTAAAGTGTTAATGTCACCATCATCATCACTGTTATTATCATCATCAGCAGCAGCTGTAGCATTTTAAGTTCATTTTCCCATGTTTGCTTAGGTTGGACAGGTTTTCTTTATCACAGCAACATCTCATTATTTTCTTCGTTATCTCCTTTATGAGGATGAACCACTTGAGATCAGCCTTCACCACCTCTTCCCATATTTTCTTCGGTGTTTCTCTTCTACAAATTCTTTCCATGTGGATGGTCATGTGACATTTCTTTACCCAACCGTCATCTTTCAAATGCATCATAAGCATGTACTTGTACAATCTTCTCCCTTGTGCTGATTCCTCTTGTATCAAGCTTTCATTTCAGCCTATATATGTTCCATCGTTAGTGGACACTAACATTACATATCCATTGGTGCATGCTTACCTTATATCTTTCCAGCTTTCACACACTTTCTGCATTCAGTGCTTATGTTCCATTACTTTTGTTCCCAGCAAAAGTAATAGCTCCCTGAATGTTTTCAGTCTTGATTTTACTATGGCTGCTACATTTTCAATAATACCCATCCCCACTGCTAATTAGGTCACCTAGGTAACAGAAGCTATCAACCACCTCCAGGGAGCCTGCCAAGTATTTGAACAAATTTCTTTCATAGGTGCTCTTATTACTAACTATTCCTGTGTGTCTGCTTACATAAGAAGTCTTCCTTCTCTGTTAGCCTGCTTAACATCCAACTATAGCTCTTGTTCATTCATAGATTACATTGAGTATACTGCATGGAAGCCCTTCCTACTCTTTTTTTTTTTTCATATCCAGTATGGCCTCTTCCCAGTTGCTTTTTGTCTTTTTAAACCTCTCAATTCTGTGTTTTGCTTCCACATTAGGAATTGGGCAGTTTTAGTTATGAGGACTAGGCCATCAGTGTTTAGGGATTCTCACAGACTCTTAAACTCATGTTATGGCCTGGAGAAGCTTGAGAACAGAGCCATGCATGCTAAATGAAAATAGCTTGCATGGCTCTCATAAGCCATTAATTTGCACCTAGTTTTCAGTGTAACTACAAGACAATCAAAAGTGAATGCAAAATATAGTGACTTGTTCTTAGCCAAAACGTTCTCCTGTAGGAAGAAGGCATGAGTGTACTCTGATCTTCTCACCAGGAAGAGGATATCAGTGGCACTCCATCCCTGTACCCTGAATTTCATTTAAGCTCATTCTTTTCCCAGTTGCTTGTATGATAGCTATTATTATCTACTTGATTCAGAATATGTGGTTGCTATTTCAAATGCGTGCTGTGCGTGAGAAGACCCGGCAAGCCAAGTAAGATCGTTGCCAGTGCCCCTGGACTGGCTCTTGTGCGGGTGGCACATGAGATGCACCATTTTGAGTGTGGCCGTTGCCAGTACCGCCTGACTGGCTCCCGTAGGATTTTCGAGTGAGATCGTTGCCAGTGCCCCTGGACTGGCTTGTGCGGGTGGCACATAAAAGACACCATTTCGAGCGTGGCCGTTTTCGTGCGGGTGACACGTAAAAGCACCCACTACACTCTCTGAGTGGGTGGCGTTAGGAAGGGCATCCAGCTGTAGAAACTCTGCCAAATCAGATTGGAGCCTGGTGTTGCCATCTGGTTTCACCAGTCCTCAGTCAAATCGTCCAACCCATGCTAGCATGGAAAGCGGACGTTAAACGATGATGATGATGTATAAAGAGTTTTGGTTTGAACTACCCTTTATTAACTGTAAAAAAAATTAAAAAAAATTCTTGTGCCAAGCAGTTTAGAGTTGGCCTCATCTTCTGTCTTTCAGATATGACTGCTGGTCTAAATACCCTTAAACTGAATAGCCTCAGTATAGTACCCAGTTATTGTAATCTATTTATCTCGTTCCCAAGAGGTAAAGTTTACATGTGCTACTATATTTATATATTCTTGTTTTAATTGATGTGACAGATTTTGGGCCATTGCTCATTTAACAGGAAAGGCATGGCTGTATGGCAAGAGGCTTGCTTCCTAACCACATGGTCCTGGGTTCAGTCCCATTGCGTGACTCCTTGAGCAAGTGTCTTTATTACAGTCTTGGGCTGACCAAAGCCTTGTGAGTGGATTTGGTTGGCGGAAACTGAAAGAAGTCTATATATAAATATATATATGTGTGTGTGTGTGTGTCTTTGTTTGTCCCTCCACCACCGCTTGACAACTGGTGTTGGTGTGTTTGCCTCCCTGTAACTTAGTGGTTCGGCAAAGGAGACCAATAGAATAAGTACCAGGTTTAAAAATAAGTACTGATTCATTCGACTAAAAAATATTCAAGGCAGTTACCCAGCATCGCTGCAGTCTAATGATTGAAACAAGTAAAAGATAAAAGATACTGTTTATTGTATTTGATGGCATATAAGGTGCAGCCCCTGCCAAAAAAACTATCCTTGTCCCTATAGGACCCAGGATGATGAAGTTGGGGCCTCCCATTAGTATATCTTGTACTGATGTTCACTACTATAGTCTCTTCTATGTAGCCTTACTTCATAATAATTTTTACATGAATATTACTAATTGTCAAATGCTGCCAGGGTTGACTTTGCTTTTCATCCTTTCAGAATCGATAAAATAAGTTCCAGTTGCACACTGGTGTCAATGTCATTGACTTCCCCCCATCCATTTAAGACTGCTGGCCTTGTGCCAAAAGTTAGAAAGAATTATTAGTATAACTTGTGCTGTAGGATATTTACACTTTTATGATTGCTTGCTTTCTGTTCAGTTGTATTTACTTTTTATATACACTGATGTTTTCCACTATAGCTAAAGTACATTTGTAACTTAACTGGCACTCCATCTGTTATGATGACAAGTATTCCAGTTGATCCAATCAACAGAACAGCCTGCTCGTGGAATTAATGTGCAAATGGCTGAGCACGCCACAGATTCACGTACCCATAACGTAGTTTTGAAAGAAATTCAGTGTCACACTCAATGAATTACAGGTACTACTCGTTTTTGCCAGCTGTGTGCATTGGAGCAATATGAAATATAGTGTCTTGCTCAAGGACACAATGCTCTACTGGGTATCGAACTCACAGCCTCGTGATTGTGAGGAGCTAAATGTCATAATTACTAAGCCATGTACCTTCACTTTTGTAATGTCTTGTAAAGCACTACTAAATTGCTTTAAATATTATATGCTGTAATGCATTAAAAACTTTTCTACTGAATGTCTGTAGCTGAAATTGGGGTGCATTTTATATGCCTGTGAGTCTTTTATGTCATAAAATACAGTAATTACCTTCTATGTAATTAGTTTTATGATGCTCTATACTTATGCATACAAGCCTTAATACCTCTAGTTTCACATGTTCTTTCTTGTCAGTCTATATTTTTACTCTTCAAAAGAGTGACCTACTCCATAATTATCTATACAACTAATTTGTCTGTCATATCAGAAATAGTAATAATTGGCAATTTGATTTCCAAGACCTACATTTCTTACTGAAAGAAGGAAATTCAACCTCACATCATAAACATCATCTTCATTTTTTTAAACTTTCAAGCTTTTTTCTTCTTTATTTCCATCTCATGCATCTTTTACTGACACTACAGTTTAGTTCTGTATACAACATATTATTGCACCATTAATTTTCATATCATTTTAAAATCATTCATACCATATTTTCTGATACACAAGTTGATAATAGTATGTAGTGTAAACATTCAAACTTCGTCCCTTTCCAAATCCTGCTGCATTCCACATGATATTTTTGGTCTTCTGACCTACTGTTTTTGGCTATAAATTTAGGTCTGAAAAGTTTGACATGTATGCTGGAAAATACAGTAAGTGTTTGTTGAGTTAATAATGTTGAATTCAATTTAATTTTCTTTTATCAGTCATGTATTGGGATAAAGATCAACTGACTATAATTCCTTCATGTGCATTTATGGTCCTTTTTTTTTGTACTTGCTGGGTCAGTAGTCATGGTCATTGCATGTCCACTGAGACTGGTGAGGTTAATACCATTCTGTTTAAAAATGCTACAAGTTGACATCTGCAGGAAAGACACGAGAGCAAAGAAAAGATTGCAGGTAGTAATGTTCTAGGAAAGAGGAACCGGGTATAGTGATTAGTGTGGGCTCGGTGGGTGAGTGGACATAACATGGTTAATAAGAGGCGGAGAGATGAGTTAGACGTGCCTAGGAGGAGGAGGTTCAAAACTTGCCAACTCCAAGAAACAGGCTATTATAGTAGCAATGGAAAAGGTAGAAGATATGAGGCAGCATGTCTGTAGGATGTCTGCAAGTGAATCTGGTGTGATTTTGAATCCCAGCTACAGTAATTTCACTTCATTAATGTCTTCTTTACATGATTTAATTTGCTTACTTCAATCAATCTGGAGTTTTTCTAAGTTAAATACTAATTTATCTCACTGGTGGTGCATCATATCTGGGCCATCTCTGTCTTCTATTCACCCCAGAGTGGATAAAATAATTAATAGTAATAGTCTTCAGTTGATTTAATCAATTACACCTTTTTCATATCTAGTTAAGTAATTATTTTAGTATCTGATTTGGCAAATATTTAATTGGCTTACAGTGCTGTGTTTAAATCCTCATGAGGGAACGGCTTAAAGGGGGAGGGGGCAGGGTAGTTTCAATAAGGTTACTTTTAGATACACAAGTAGAAGATTAAGTCTTCAGCGATACCTTTCCAGCCCAACTTACTGTACTCACCATAACCATTGGTTGGTCATTGAACTGATCTTAGTATATTACTGGCAACTGAGGGATGAAAGTAAAAATTACCTTGAGGAGTTTTGATATCAGGATAGTAAGGTACTAGACTAAATATTGTAAAGTATTATACCTCGTACTTTATTGTCTTGGCCACAGCTGTTGCTTTGATTTATCATTATTAATAATATTTAATAATAAATTGTCTACATTATAGGTGTATTCAGTTGTATTTCTATAATCTGCTTTACTCCCAATTTGATTTGCTATCTGTATTTAGCTGATAGCAGTGACCTTTATGCATTAATTCTTAAGCTAGCTGTATTTTTATGTACTATACTGTGTGTGTGTGTGTGTGTGTGTGTTGTATGAGAGAAAGAGGTAAATGTTGCATCTACAGCCTTTTGTTGACAAGTATTTTAGATGTGGTGATTTCTTCCCGACAGTTGGAAAGTACGAACAGTTATTACTAAAGAATGCTGAAATGGAATGGTTAAGTTTAACAGTCTTCATGCTTATTGAAGGACAGTTAATAAGCAATCATTTAAAAACAGTCGTGTTTGATTAATGGTTTCTTTAACCTGGAAACAAGTCTTTATTTGCAAGAAGATGGAGTAAAATTGGTTGAATTGAATCCAGCAAATTATGGGTCACTGGAAGGATGAATGACAGTCAATTCCTGTAAGATTTGCACCCAGAATAGTAGGGAACTACAAACTCTGCATAGTAATACATTCATTCTAGCTTTCTACTTGCTTGGCCAGTTCTGTGGATCTTGTGATAATTAATATTAACATATAGCATTAATAACCATGGAAACATCTCGAATTGAAGATGTAGCCTGGTGGTTGTTGAATGAAACATTTTTCTGGATTTATATCATTTTACTGATATGTAACACTTGAGTGGGATTGTGATTAATGGTAAGTTCCTAATTAACGAAGTTTTGATTTCAGTGGTAGGACTGAGTACCACAAATTACTATTTCCACAACTTGGGAGATTTGAAGTAATTAGATATCTATTTTATTTGTTTAATTTGTTGGTAGTTCTACATTATTTAAAAAAAAAAACGATCAATATATGGCGCAAAAAAAAAAGAAAATTAATTATTAGAATCAACTGAAATTACATTTTTTTTTCACTGTCAATAATTTATTTTGTGCGCCCTCATTATTATTTTTTTTTTTTCAGCTTGTCTTTTTTCTCTACTTACTCGCTTTCAATTAATCTCGCTCTCTCTCTCAACTCATTTTCTCTTTCTATCTTTCTACACTCTTACTCATTCTATTCAACCTTTTCCTCTTTCTCTTCCTACCTTCTCTCTCTATATTTAAGTTTTGCTATCAAATATTTATTTCAGGTCTCGTTCTTTCTTTCCTTAGTGTTGTTACAGCTCATTCTTTATCTTAGGAAACTTCTAAAATGAGCTGTCGAACTGTATTGTTGGGGATTGGCCTGGAAGTAAGGATAACCACGTAAGACGAACACTGTACCTCACTTTCCTCTCGTCGATCATTCCCGCTCCTAAATCTCTGCCGTCCCTCTCGTTATTATTTTTTTTTTACACACATTCAAAATCTCGTATAGAATCCACCCATTCGCTCCACTTTGATAACTTTCCCGAAACCAGAAACAGTGTTTTATCAGAACATAGATTGTTTTCTCTCTCCAAAGAGTCAGTTATGAAACAATTTTACTTTTGCAATTTGAATATAACTTATTTCCATTGATGGAGCTCGCAGACAGTTGTCACAATAACTTCATGGAATATCCATTGCCTACGTAAGATTTATTGTTTTTCTTTTGCGTGTGCTTTGCTTTTAGTTTATACTTGATGTATTCTATGCAGAAAAAGTACTTTTGTTTTATCTTTATCCTCTGTCTCATCGCTTTTTATGGCTTAGATATAAGTGAGATCATGCTCCATGGTTTTATTTGAAGTGTTAGTGATGATGGTGATGGTTAGTGTCCGTAACGATAACAACGGTATAAATAACAAGCATGATAATAAGGATGGCTTACACTATTGAGAAAGCTGTCTCTCTTTTTTTTAATTAATTAAATTTATTTATAGTGTTAGTGTTGTCGATGATGATAGTGGTGGTTAGTTTCCGTAACAACGATCACAACAGTATAAATAACAAACAGGATGATAAGGACGGCTTATACTTTTGTGGCATGGCGAAATGTTTGTGTCCCGTTTTACAGAACGCCCTTACCAGGAATATAATTGATTAACAATAACAATGGTTTAGAGTTAGTTATGTTAGTTTAGAATGAATTCGGGGATGCAGTTGTGGTGTGTATGCCTCTCTCAAGGTCACTCCTAAACGAAATTAAATTATTAAAGAAACGTAAATGAAGCGTTAATCGCAAAAACCAGGGAAACCACACAGAGATTTATTATATATATATATATATATGTATACATACACCACACCCTCACTGTACTCGTAATCATTTGCACATTTCTGTCTACTATTTCACCTTCAGTTTGTTAAATATACAACCTGGTTGGTCGTGGAAGGGAGTTTTAGTTAATAAAAACGGGAACATTCTGTACGGAATTTCTATTCACTCGATTACAAAGAGGGACAGTGACTATAGTGGAGGGGGTGGGGTCTTGATTAAACAAGAAAAAGACATGGAAAATGTATTTCCTTCGTTCCTGATGCCAGACTGTTTATTAACAACTAAGGAGATTGGCAGACAAGTTGGAATTACAGATATTTTGGTATTCGTTCTCTAGTTTACAGACAACTTTTCTATTGATGCTTTTAAAAATGTGTGTGTGTGAATATATATATACACATACATATATATTCTTTTACTTGTTTCAGTCATTTGACTGCGGCCATGCTGGAGCACCGCCTTTAATCGAATCAAATCGACCCCAGGACTTATTCTTTGTAAGCCTAGTACTTATTCTATCGATCTCTTTTTGCCGAACCGCTAAATTACGGGGACCTAAACACACCAGCATCGGTTGTCAAGCGATGTTGGGGGGACAAACATATATATATATATATATATATATATATAGTATATATTTGTCATTTTAAAAGAACTCTAATTTAGGTGTGTGCGTATGTATATATGTGTGTTTTATGTGATCTAGTGTTTATTTGCCTATGTTAATACAGTTATAGACACACGCGTATGGCAAAGAGCTTGTGCGTTTCATACCCAAACTTATCGAACGCATCATTCATTCAAATGTTCAGTGTTTTTTCTTTATATTTTAGATTCACATCCAACACACACTTTTATACTAGGGTGTGAAGCTTCAGGTTGCTGTTGTAAATCCTCTAGGCATCCCTGATCAAAGCGTTGCAGTAGTTTTTGTCTACCGGGAACTACATTCATTGTAACATTCTCTGTTTAAGAGAGTTGGATGTAGTTTGATGGAAATTTTGGTGTTATTTCCAGCAGACCGGACGACAGCAGAGAGACTCTATAGTTGGTCCGTGGAGCGAAAGTTTTTCCTAAGAGACTTTTTAAGCGATGTTATTCAAGTGTGATGCAATATATGAGTAGCTTACACACGTATCTGTTTACATGGTGGTATGCAATTAAAACTTTAAATAGGCGAGATTCTGGTTTACCCGAGTGCCTTATATTTTCTATCGTAGGTTACCAAAGTTATCCAAACGAAAACATAGCACTACGTTGGCACCTGTCTCGCCAGTGATTGCCGGAATCTCTGTTGGATAGTGTAGACTGTTTCTTGGCTCATAGGAAAAGATGGGACGAAGGTAAAGAATAACGCACATCCGGTGTTTAGGGTTAGGGTTTTTGTTACACCGAAAACGGGTGGTGTGCGTATTCTTTACCTCCTCCAAAGATGGGACGGTCACGAATTACTTTACTTACCCATAAATAATCCAGGTCACGACTTTATCCACACACACGTGTATGTGTGTATTGGAGAATTACCAAATGAGTTAATATTTACTAAAGTAAGGTTTTGTAATGCAGAGAAAGTATCGAACTGATTCAGTTTAAAACTGTTTTATATCGATCCCAGAAAGATTTCAATTGAGAACAGTAAGATGCGAGCTACAACTATCTCCTGTCACGTGTATCCCTCCTTTCTGTTATATAAACATTGCAGCTTTCTTACTTTGTTTCATTTTGTTCTTCTTGTTATCTTACATAAATCCAATTATTTCAACGCAGCCTTCACCTTAACTTTCGCTGTGAGAAACGAAAGCATTAAAATTCTTTTTATTTGTCGCCCCAATAAAATAGATTGGCGATTAAATTAATTCATTAGGGAGACGTACAAACGAGGAGAATAATACTGGCATTATTGTACTATTTGTCTCTTGTTGTTTAACCCCAGGTCAGATCTGGCCATGTGGACTTATTACTTAAAGCTGAGGTTCCCAAACACCGGACGGTGGATCATTTGATACCGGACCGCAATGAAAAGAATAAATTTAAAAATTTTACTTCTATTTCATTGAAATTCGCAGTCTGCCGTGTATTTTTGCATAAAATATATTTTATATATGTAATGGCTTACCTACACAATTGTGCCACCCCTGACGCTCAGGGTGGGTCATACTTGTGTAGGTATGCCATATGTAATAATTAAATTATATATGTACTTTATTTGGTTTTCTTATGCGGCTCGTGGATAAATTCTTGCACGAAACCGGTCAAAAAAGGTTGGTGACTGCTGACTTAAGGCATTTCACCCGTGACCACCACGTGTAAGGAACCCAGATCTAGGATTACATTATCCATTTTTTTAGTTAACAATAGGGTATAATTTAAGGGAAATTTGTCAATCCCAGCAGGCAACATAAATGCTGGGAATTTACACCAACTCCCTTACTTACGCATGCGCACACACACCATAGTTGTTCATTCCTCTGCGAACACTTCCTAACTCTAACCAATCTGACCAGCACCACCTTGTTTGGTCAGATACTCTACTTGTTGCTATTGAGACAAGTCCACCTCTTATGTTTTGGGAAGTCCTGTCAGAACACTTGTGTTACTTAGTTACTGTGGTGTGGTTTTCGTATTCTTCCTTCTGATTATTTTGGTGACAGTGTATGTTTTGTAAGAACTTTTCTTGTGAAAGTATTTCTACACTTGTCTCTTAGTGCAGTCTGAAAACATTGAATTTTTGAAACTTCTCGTCTGCTTATATAGGATTTCAGAGTTCATGTTTTGAGTCGCTGGTTGATGTCCTGCAAATTCAAGATCATATTTCTTAACTACCAAGTACCGTAGATGCCCGTGCCATCCATCGTCTCATATATTTGCGCGCGTGTGTGACATATATAGAGAGAAATGTTATTTTCTTGTTTTCTAGCGATTGAGCGTGTGGAGGCGCAATGGCCCAGGGCAGCGGACTCGCGGTTTCGATTCCCAAACCGGGCGTTGTGAGTGTTTATTGAGCGAAAACACATAAAGCTCCACGAGGCTCCGGCAGGGGATGGTGGCGAACCCTGCTGTACTCTTCCACCACAACTTTCTCTCACTCTTTCTTCCTGTTTCTGTTGTACCTGTATTTCAAAGGGCCAGCCTTGTCACGCTGGATATCCCCGAGAACTACGTTAAGGGTACACGTGTCTGTGGAGTGCTCAGCCACTTGCACGTTAATTTCACGAGCAGGCTGTTCCGTTGATCGGATCAACTGGAACCCTCGACGTCGTAAGCGACGGAATGCCAACAACCGGTTGAGCAACCATGATGAAATAAATTCCAGCCATGACACCCCTCCCCGTTTTTGTTATCAGTCTTGTATATACTATCCAATGTTTTAAGAGCGTAGAATGTGATGGTTAACATGCAGTTTGCCGCCTTTTAAAAGTGAAAGATAATTATCCTTAAAAAAAATTTAAAAAAAAAAAATTGCGATAGAAACCGGAAGTGACAGCATTGATATACAAAAATTTCATAGAAAGAACATAAAGTACTCCTTCACCATGTCACCTTTTAATGATGTTAAATATTTTAGAAATAGCAGTTGAGGTACGCCGTTTCAACGTACTATACCCAGTAATGAACATTGCTGAGAAGGCACTTTGGTGGCTTTTATGTTAATGCATAATAGCCAGTACAGTTACATGTAAGCAATGCAATAATCCTGTACGATTAATGAACCATATAGAAAGAACTGGCGGGAAGCGGTGGCGTTGTTCTTGTGGATTCACTTAGACTACACATGCCAATGCTCTTTTTTGAAAACACCTATTTGACTCTACTAATAATAAATTCAACTAGTGCACATGTGGGTAAGAAACTACCCGAAGAACGAAATTATGTAGGTTCTATACATGGGTTAAGTTAAGTCATACAGTGTTTACATGAAATTATGAGATGTCTATATTGTTACTTATGACTTCTGTCGCGATATACTTTCACTTTTTTACGACGGTAAACTGCATGTTAACTGTGGGGTAAATTAAGGAAGGTTTAACTGCTATTTTTAATATGTTGATTAATCATAGAGATTCTCTTGGTTGTTGCTTCTCCTCAGTATAGCTCTGACTGAGTAGCTCTATGATCAAAGCATTCTTAACATGACCCATCACATTTTACTTTTAGACAATGTGTCCATGACTGCTATCCAAATCATGAATTTCTATTTTCAAGTTGGTGGTTGTGGTTTGAGAGCAATTTAGTCGCCTTTTTGTTGCAGGTTGACCAACTACTGAGATGCTCGTTTGGTTGCTATGTTATTTCGCCCAGAAATATGTAATATTCTACGTTTTATGCTCACACTCGTCAGATCTGGCTTCTCAAAATCTCAAAACTACAAAATAATAGGGATCTATTTCAAAACGGGGGCACCAGTATTTTCTTAACGAAACACTTTGAAACTTGGGATACTGGTAGAATGTGTCATATAAAACATCTTTTACTCTTAGTCTTCGCTGTGCGTATCTATGTGTGTAACAATTTTAGAGTTCGGATTCTAGAGTTAGGGTTAGGGTTTTAGGGTTAACAGTCTAGTTAGGGTTAGGGGATTAATACGATATACACCGTTACAGCGCTAACTGTTTTCAACTGAATAGACGTCAGTGATTAGTAGAAATTATCGAAATAAGACAATTTTTTACATGAAATAAATTCGAATACAAAATTTTTTTTCTGTTCTATAACACAAAATAGATAAGTATACGAAGTTTGAAAGTCTTTCGGTACCAAAAACACTACATAAAACATAAATGAAAACTGGTGCCCCGTTTTGAAATAGATCCAATAATAGTTCCAAATTTTGCCTCAAGTGCAGCAACTTTGGAGGAGGGAACGAGTCGATTACATCGACACAGTGTTCAACTGTAGCAACGGGCGAAATACTGCTAAGCATTTCGTCCGGCATGCTTACAATTCTGCTACCTTGCCGCTTTCGGCTACAAAATGATGCATGACCAATTCAAAACAGTGTGAATAAATAACCATTACTTTTGACAAAATAATGTGATTGCTAAAGGGTTAAGGCATGCAACAGATTAAGGCCACTCAAGTAGGCCATAGTGAGATTTGAACTCAGAATGTGCAGAACTGGAATAAATACTACTAGGGACGAATCCAAATAAAAAAAAGTCGCAGGGGTTTTGTCCTGTGGTGGTGGGGATGTCCGTGATGGTTTTGTCCTAGCGATGGGGGTTGTTCGGATCCAATAAATTAATTGTGACTTTATTACCGGTCAGACATAATTGCAGCTCTGCCAGTCTGCCTTTCTGGATTTGTAGTTTTTTTTTTGGACTTCCAAAAGGATGAAAGGCATGGGTGTCCTCAATGAGATTTCATCTCAGAGTACTAAATTTGAGAAGAAATACCCTGATTGAGCTGATCTTTGATCAAAAGTATTTCAGCTAGGAACCTAGGACTATATTTTCCCAATGCATCTCTTTTTTTCTTCTCTTAATTCGTAGAGCGAAAGTAAAGAAGGTGAAGTTAAAATAGTATTTCTATAAATAGTATAGAATAGTAATTAGTATTTGCTAGCCTCATGTTTTATGAATGGGCTGTTGCATTTGTAGTAGTATGACATCATGTGAAAAGCATTAGCTATATACTTGTGTGTGTGTGTATAGTTAATTTAGTGTTAACATATTTAATGCATGGAGTATAGTGTGAGAAAAAAAAACAAAAAAAAACGCCATCGCTTTCTTTACTATACTGGTATATATTGTTGTAATTACTGAAATTGTAATCTATACAAACAAGTTCAAGGAGTGGGGGCATTGGTGTGAACTTTCTTGTGGTTGCATGACGTGCTAGAAATAGCAGCCGAGTCTCCTTAATTACACATCCTACTGTTCCAGAGGGAAAAAGACATTTGTTCATATAGTTTTTTTTTTATATTTTATCTTTCAATTAGAAAGCAAGCCAGCTCTGTGGGCTTTAAAAATGGTAAAAGGGAGGGAAGGGAGATGTCTTTAAATTAGAGACCTGACTTGAACAGAGATAGATTCTACTTAAAGCACCTAAGACGCCAGGGTGTGGTGTTAATTTGGGCGACCGATTAAGTGGTCATGTGAACAGTGGTAAGATTTAAATTCTAAATGCAAAGAGTAGGACAAATACCACAAGGTAGTCAAGTCTGACATTCTTACAATTCTGCCAATCCATCAATCTAGATTCTCTTTTTACTCTTTTACTTGTTTCATTCATTTGACTGTGGCCATGCTGGAGCACCGCCTTTAGTCGAGCAAATCGACCCCAGGACTTATTCTTTGTAAGCCTAGTACTTATTCTATCGGTCTCTTTTGCCGAACTGCTAAGTTACGTGGACGTAAACACACCACCATCGGTTGTCAAGCGATGTTGGGGGGACAAACTCAGACATTCAAACATATACACACACATACATATATATATATATACACGACGGGCTTCTTTCAGTTTCCGTCTACCAAATCCACTCACAAGGCTTTGGTCGGCCCGAGGCTATAGTAGAAGACACTTGCCCAAGGTGCCACACAGTGGGAATGAACCCGGAATCGTGTGGTTGGTAAGCAAGCTACTTACCACACAGCCACTCCTGTTACTTTTTTTTTTATAGACCCTGAAAGAATGAAAGGCAAAGTTGACATTGGCTAGATTTGAACTGAGAGCTGGAACAAATACCATAAGGTGTTGTTTCATCTGGCATAGACTACTCAGCCAGCCCATCTGAAAGATATGATTATGGCTTCAGCACCCATGATTGCAGATTAGGTTTGGTCAATCAGTATTGACTTGTAGCTAAACAACAGCAGCATCAACTTAGAAGGAATGAACTAATAAGGGAATCACTTTGTGGTCAATTGCCTTGAAAGAAATAGCAGTCAGATAACTTCTATTCATATCATGTTCTACAGTTGTAAGAGAGAAAGAAACATTAAATGAAGTAATCTGAGACGGACCATGGTCACAGCTGGACTTTTTTGATTGCAGGTCAGTTGGATCACTGGTAATCTACTTCAAGGGTAAAGAGGAGCCAATGATGATAGCCATAAAAATCCATTTGCTATTTTTGCAATAAAATTTAGGTGGAAAATGATTTTAGGGGTGATGTACTGAATGACATATGCAAAAGTTTTTTGTGGTCATTGATATTTCTTAGCTAGAGAAAGTTAACAAAAACCTAGCAGTAATTGAAGAGAGCAATTTTTTTTTTATTTTTTAGTCAAGAGAAAAGGCAGTGCCCATGACCCTTTACAAGGTCTCAGAGACTGGTGAGAGAGAGGGAGAAAATATTTACAACAGAGTAGACTGCTAAAGGTATCCAAGTTGCTAGATAGTGGTGTTAAGCCAGGTAACAGATTAAGTCGACTAGCCAAATAAGCTATGGTGGGATTTGAACTCAGAGCATAAAGAGCTGGAACTACTACCAAAACGGACCTAATCTGATGTGCTTATAATTTTCCTAATCGGTCAACCCTGAAAAATAAACAGCAAAAGAGATTGTGTGGCTGTGTACTTAAAAGTTTGCTTCCCAACCACATGGTCCCTGGTTCAGTTTCACTTGTGGTACTTTGGTCTTCTATAGCTCCAAGCTAACCAAAACTTTGTAAGTGGATTTGGCAGATGGAAACTGAAAGAATGGTAATAATAACAAGCACTCAGACTGAACAATGGGACTGAACACAAACA
Organism: Octopus bimaculoides; assembly: GCF_001194135.2. Taxonomy (NCBI): domain Eukaryota; kingdom Metazoa; phylum Mollusca; class Cephalopoda; order Octopoda; family Octopodidae; genus Octopus; species Octopus bimaculoides. Next base: position 45,135,739 of record NC_068982.1, on the reverse strand, counting down.
TCATTGTGAAGTGAACTTTTTTAATTATGCAGTAAATGCCTGAGCTTACTGAGCTCATGAGATTAAGTATTGGGTGCTAGGTTTGAAAAAAGGTCTGCTCTGTTTGTACACTATCTAATGCTGAAAATACATACACATATCATCATCATCATTTAATGTCTGTTGTTCATGCTGGCATGGGTTGGTTAGTTTGATTGGGGCTGGCAAACTGGAACGCTGCATCAGACTCCAGTCTGATTTGGCATGGTTTCTGTGGCTGGATGCCCTTCCTAATGCCAACCACTCTGAGAGTGTAATGGGTGCTTTTATGTGTTACCGGCACAGGTGCTATTTGCACAATGCTGGTATCTGCCACGATGCAATTTTTCTCTTGAACATGAGAAAGTTGATTAATGGTTCCCACAAATTCATGAGTCTTTCAAGGCTCAGGCCTTTTGACAACCATCTTACTTCTGTGTGAAGCAATAGGGTTTTTAAATCTTAATCTTCACAGAATTGCATTAAAAAAAATCTATTATTCACTGAGTTTGATTTGACAAAGTTAATTGCATGTATGGCAGTGTTGAGTGCTTCTTCCATGTGTCCACCAATATTCTTAGCAACCAAATGCTGTCTGTGGATAATGCAATGTATATAAAAAAAAAATGTGAGGAGCAACTGATTTCATTCTAGAAACAAAGCCTTTCACTTTTCCGGTCATGTTTGCAGCTCCATCTGATGCAATGTTGATCAAATTAGTCAATGGAATATTTTTATCATTTAAAATACTGCATTACTTCATTGAATATATCTTCTCCATTAGTAGTTTCAGATAATGAATAACATTTCTTCCATTATATCATCTTCATGGATGAATCTGACATAGACCAGAAGGATAGCTTGGTTATGAATTGTGCTATCACCAACCTGGATAGAAAAATTTGTCTTTTGGAGGATTTCCACAATCTTCTCAACAAAATTAGACATTTCATTCTGTCTTCTTGTAATTGTGTTATTTGAGAAGATGCAGCATCTTTTCCCAGAACCTCATTTGCACAAGCTATCATAGCAGGCTTGACAAGTTTGTCACCATAAATCTGAGGTGCTGCAACCTTGGCAATAATTTCAGAGACCAAATAACTTGGTTTGAGTGTCTTTGCTTTTTCAGTATTTATCTTCTTTACAAAGTCGAGTAGTTTGATTGACTGTATTTTCTTTTTATTCTCAAAATATTCCCTACCTTTCAAGACACATAAGTTTTGAGTCTACAGATACAAAACCAAACATGATAAAATCTTCTTTGTAGTTCCTCAGTTTTGCCTTTTAGCAGTTGGTTCAGACATTATTACAACTGATCTTAAAAAATAAAATAAAAGTAATAAATACTTTATTTCTATACATTAAAAGTATCAAATTTATTATTAAACAATATTGTGTAGTGACCTATTAAAAATATCAAATTTATTAAAAAACTGTTGTGATTGTAAAATTTAAATTATGTAATTCTTGATTGTAATATATTATGATTATATATTATACATTATTGATTCTTATGGAATAATTATTGAATTTTGTTTTCTTATTATTATTCTGTCTTCATATAAATTATTATTAACTAACAGTGTCTTTATTATCGAACAGTATTGTGTAGATCTGAAATGGCCTCAATTTTTTTATGACTACGAATTCTCTGAGGACCACTAGAAATTCTCTGGGGACCACCGGTGGGCCCCAGGGACCACGTTGGGAATCACTGGCCTAGACAAAAAGTCTGGAAACCCAATATGTTAAAAGCATATAATTTACCATCTAGGGGCTATGAGGTCCATAGGTAAAAGAGTGAGCTAGTAATGGTCTAGGGAATACTACAATTTATTAATGGGTAGTTGCAATTTAAAGGTGGGGAGATTATCAAAGGGCGGCACTTAGGCTAACGAAGTAAAGTTTAAATGTAAACAATTCCCGTAGGGTCTCAAGAAAATTTACTCATAGAAATTATTACTGAGAATCCCACGTATGGTCCACATATGCAGACACACACATATATATATATATATATAATTATTTATATGTGTGTGTATATATATATATATATATATATATATATATATATATATATATTTATTTATTTATTTATTTATGTATACACATAGACACATTCTAACTTATACAATTTTTGAATGCCTTTTCCCTTTCATTGACTCCTTTTTTAGGTCACCCTGACGGTGTGGGCATCCTTATATCCGTACATCTTTTGTTCTTATACACACGCACGTTATTTTTAAAATGATCTGAATTAAAATGAAAAAGACAAAAAAAAATCTTTTGTGCCTACATGCTCTCTGCTTACTATTTTATGTTGGCGTAGTCCAGGATGATTTCAGCACAATGACATCACCCCATACCAAGCGAGACCCAGCTGTCACATGATCACTCACATCACACCATAATGGCCTCATACTTGTAACAATGACAGAATAATAGTCAATTTTTTTATGCGATTATTTAACTGGCTCGAATTAAACATCCTTTAAACCACACCCACCCTTCTTAAGAGGGTGAGGAATGTATAAGTGCAGTTAGTCCTAGATACTTTTCAATAAAAGAGGTGTAACAGTGGCTTGACATCTATGGCAAAGCAACAAAAGTAAATCAGATCATACTGTAACTGTACTTATATTTTCATACAAAATCCTGTTCTTTAAGCCAGATCAGTTGATATACTTTTTACGGGCTTTCATTTGTGAATCTTTGCTGAACATTTCTCTCTTTTACTTGTTTCAGTCATTTGACTGCGGCCATGCTGGAGCACCGCCTTTAGTCGAGAAAATCGACCCCAGGACTTATTCTTTGGATGCCTAGTACTTATTCTATCGATCTCTTTTGCCGAACCGCTGAGTTACGGGGACCTAAACACACCACCATCGGTTGTCAAGCGATGTTGGGGAGACAAACACAGACACACGAACACATACACACATACATATATATATATATTTTTTCATATATACGACAGGCTTCTTTCAGTTTCCGTCTACCAAATCCACTCACAAGGCTTCAGTCGGCCCGAGGCTTCGGTCAGCCCGAGGTTTCGGTCGGCCTGAGGCTTCGGTTGGCCCATCCAACTTAATCTCATTGTAACTAAATTGGAAAATAGTTACTACTTGTCATTAACCACTCCTTCTTAACTGTTCATTGGTATGTTAAGAAAATGCTTCAGTCCATGGAATTATTCATCCTAGCCCCAAAAAGTGCAAATGTTCAAAATTTGCTGACGTATCAAACCTACATGGACACAAAAAATGATCGTAAAAAAGCAATTCAAAATAGTGTGGGGTTAATTGGAAAATGTCTTCTTCAGCCAAGCATGATAAGATTACTTTGTACCCTGAGCAGTAATTATAAGTGCTAGAGTGGAGAGTGGTGTTAATGTTTGAGTGGCTATCATTTTTATCTTTAGAGTCCTTAGCTGGAGGTGTAAAGTCTAACTTGTTGAATTAATTGGCTCTTTAGATGTTTCCATGAAATGCCATATTTACTTGCATATTTACTTGTTTAGTGTTAAATCTTAGTACAGAATTTTTTTCCTTTCATAGTTTTAGCCCTGTGTATAAGTCACAATTCAGATCATGTATAAAATAATGCGAACATGGTAACACTGCAAAGTTGGCAAGTTCACAAGGGAGTATGTATGCCAGAGGTTACTAGCCTGGAGTGCCCATATCCCCTGGGTATGCAAGCTGGTATTTCAGAGACACGACAAAGAGAGATAGTGCCTATGTTATTAAAATTGCTTGGGTAAAATATTGATTATTTCTTTAAAATATTTTAATTCTATAAAGCACATCAAGAACTTTGATTCATTTAGAAAAAAAATATATAGCTATTAGAAAATTGACTTTTTCATCTTCAGACGTAATGTTGTGTGTGGAGTGAGAAGTGTACAAAAATTAATTAAACATTTTCTACGGGTATAGAGTATAGAAAAGTTTGGGAACCACTGCTCTATGCACCCATTTGATTTGCTAGAAATAACAGCTAACACTCCACAAATATCACTCTACTGCTTTAAAAAACAAGAGATAATGTATAATATAGTCCTAGATACCTTAATTCTGTCAAATGTAATGCTTATTCATTTACAATGTTTTGAATTAATCATGAATTATAGCTTTGACATTTCAGTGATGTGATTGTTTATTTTTAGAATGACATTGTAGGGTAGGTGTGAGAGGTCAGATCTGGTTAGTTTGAGCACAAAACAAGTAAAATATTTGGGTTGGATATGACTGGTTTAATCATCATCTTCATCATCACCGTTTAGCATCCATATTCTTATGCTAGCATGGGTTGGATGGTTTAATAGGATCCAACAGATCAAAAGACTGCATTTAACTCCAATGTCGGTTTTGGTTTATTTTTTATGACTGGATGCCCTTATGTAATAAAAAACAGAAAACAGTATGGGGGCCCCTACTGGAATACTTTTGTTCATAGATCTGTTCATAAGCAGTTTCAACAGTTGCACAGTTGATAGTTTAACTTGTAGTATGCTAATATGCCCCTTAAAAAAACAAAACAAAAAGTTACTTGCTTTTCTAATTTGCTGTTGCTGGAATCACATAAAAATGTGTATCTTGGGACGGTCATCACACCAATAATAAACACACACTAGTTCAGTTTCACTTCTTTATTATTATTCAGTTGTCTTGTTATTTAGCCAACTGACTAGGTGATTGCTTGCTTAACCCATTAGCATTTAAACTGGCCGTATCTGGCCCAATATTCTGTTTGTTTTAGATTTGAACCAGCCAGTTCTGACCTCTCACACATACCCTACAATGTCATTCTAAAAATATACAATCACATCATTGAAATTTTGAATCTGCAAGATGGTACAGAATTAATCCAAAGCAATGTAATTAAATGAGTATTACATTTGACAGAATAATCTGAATACTAAAGGGTTAATAACTCTGTTAATCAACCAGTTAGTTGTTTGGAAAAGCCTTGTTGCTACCTCATCAATCAGGTCTGCTTCAGACTGAGTTATTAAGTAAGAAACTGATTAAGCAAGCAATTGCCTAATATTAAAGTGAAACTGAACCTGTACATGTGTTTATTATTGATATAATGACCCTCCCTAGGTACAACAAAATTTGCCTCAAAACACCAAGAATCTTCCAAACCAAATACAAAAATGGAATGGATGTGTGGTAAGAAGTTTGCTTTCCAGCCACATGGTTCGGGGTTCAGTCCCACTGCGTGGCACCTTGGGCAAGTATCTTCTACTATAGCCTTGGACCAACCAAAGCCCTGTGAGTGGGTTTGGTAGATGGAAACTGAAAGAAGCCTGTCATATGTGTGTGTGTGTGTCTTTGTGTCTGTGTTTGCCCCCCCTCCACTGCTTGACAGTCGGTGCTGGTGTCTTTAAGTCCCTGTAACTTAGCTGTTCAGTAAAAGAAGTCAATAGAATAAGTACCGGGCTTTTAAAAAAGTAAGTACAGGGGTGGATACATTCGACTAAAAATTCTTCAAGGTGGTGCCCCAGCATGGCCGCTGTCTAATGACTCAAACAAGTAAAATATAAAGGATACAAACATTTGATTATGCCAGAAATTAATTTCCAGTGGTGTAATCAGCTTTTAAGTGAATTCTCAATTTCAATTTGCTTAGCATTTATAATGGATGTGAATGAATAAACCCTTTCCAACATAACAAAATGGTGGAAAAAAAAAAAAAAAAAAATCAATAAAAATATAAAGCATAGACATTTTGATTTCAGTTGACATCTTTTATGGTTGCTATGAAATAACTTTTGCTCTTAGAATATATTGATTCTCGTTATTTTTCCTGACTAAAGGACGTTCTTATATCTGAAAGCTTCTCTTATGTTATCTCACTTTCAGTGATTATTTTTTTTATATTATAAGGATTGCTGCAGAGATTGTAGTTTGTAATTGTATTAGGTAAATGTACATGTTATTTATATATAGGCGTGGGAATGGCTGTGTGGTTAAGAAGATTGCTTGTCAACCATATGGTTCTGGGTTCAATTGAACTGCATGGTACATTGGGCAAGTGTCTTTTACTATTGCCTCAGGTTGACCAGTCTTGTGAGCGAATTTTGTAGGTGGAAACTGAAAGAAGCCCATTGTTTATATAATGTATGTATATATATTTTCTTCTTTCACATGTTTCAGTCATGTTTCAGCCTTTAAAGTGGTGCTGGAGCACCACTTTAAAGGCTTTTAGTTGCAGAAATTGACCCCAGAAATTTTTTTTAAGCCTAATGCTTATGCTATCGGTTTCTTTTGCTGAACTGCTAAGTTACAGGGACATAAACACACCAACATCAGTTGTCAAGTGATGATGGGGGAGGATAAACAAAAACACGAAGACATACAAACACATATATATTT
>NC_068982.1:45127340-45129294 GCF_001194135.2 Octopus bimaculoides | reverse complement strand
ATATATATATATATATATATATATATATACATACAACGGGCTTCTTTCATTTTCTGTCTGCCAAATCCACTCAAGTCTATAGTAAAAGACACCCAAGGTGCCATGCAGTGGGACTGAACCCTAAACCATGTGGTTGGAAAGCAAGCTTCTTACCACGCAGCCATGCCTGCACTTGTGTGAATGTGTGTTTGTGTATCACAGTCTTGTCATTGTGTGGTTGTTGTTTTGTGGACAATAAAACGACGACGATGATGATGATTTGTTCATAGAATAGTTGTTAAATTTGTAACAGACATGACTGTATGATTAAGAAGTTTGTTTCATAACCACATGGTTTTGAGTTCAGTCTTGGTGCTTGACACCTTGGAGCAAATGTCTTCTAATAAGCCCAGGTTAAGCACTGCCTTGTGAGTAAAATTGGCTGATAGAAACTGTATGACACTCTGGGCAAGTGTCTTCTACTCAATTCTCTGGCTGACCAAAACCTTGTAAGTAAATTTGGTAGAGAGACACTGAAAGAAATCTGTTGCATAGGTACAGGGTTTGATTCACTGTAGAGGCTTACCGGCCACTTTTTTCTATCTTCTGAGGGTATTTACCCAATTTTCTAAGCTGTCTCCACACCCATCCTGCATTTAAGAATTCCTTTATTTTCTGTAGAGTACTGACTGACTCACTCAGCACTCCTAAGTTTGTTCACAATGTGTATATATATATATATATATATATATATATATATATATTGACACACACACAGACAGAGACAGAGGAAACATAGTATGATAAAATTTAATTAGCTATTGGAAAGTGTAATATCACAATAATTATTTTGCAACTTAAAACCTGCGTAGATAGTTTTTTTATATTTCATAATAACTAAATTACTTACAAGTCTGCATTAATATAAACAATCTTTAAATTAATGCAGATATTAAGCTAGCTCATCAGGTGCTAAAGGTGTTATGCAGTGGAACTGAACCCGGAATAATGTGGTTGCGAAGCAAGCTTCTTACCACACAGCCATATAAATGGTCATAATGTAAACATCATATCACCACTTCACTTAGCGAATATCAAGCGAAGTTATAAAATGTTAATATGTGTGTGTATGGGTTTGTTTTGTTGTGAAGCATCACCATCATATAAGAAGTGTTGTTTGTTTCCAATCTTCCATGGAAAACATATTTGGCCATTGGGGATATATTAACTTACACGAAAATAGGCAAAGGGCTGGTGACAGACAGGAAAGGCATCTGGCCACAGAAATGTGGCTTCTATGAATCCCATCTGCTTCATATGAGCATGATGGAAAAGTGGACATTAGAACAATAGTAATGATGATAACATTTGTGTATGCATACAAATTTTGACATTCTATGGCTTTGCTTGACATTCTCTGAGTGAAGTGGTGATATGATGTTTACATTATGACCATTTATGTGGCTGTGTGGTAAGAAGCTTGCTTCCCAACCATACTGTTCTGAGTTCAGTCCCACTGCATGACACTTTGGACAAGTGTCTTCTACTATAGTCTCTGGCTGACCAAAGCTTTGTGAGTGGATTTAGTAACCAGAAACTTAAAGGCAGCAAGCTAGCAGAAACGTTAGCACACCGGGCAAAATGCTTAGCGGTATTTCGTCTGCCATTACGTTCTGAGTTCAAATTCTGCCGAGGTCGACTTTGCCTTTCATCCTTTCGTGGTCGATAAGTTAAGTACCAGTTACACACTGGGGTCTATGTAATCTACTTAATCCCTTTGTCTGTCCTTGTTTGTCCCCTCTATGTTTAGCCCCTTGTGGGCAATAAAGAAATAAGAAACTAAAAGAAGCCTGTAATATGTGTGTCTGCCCTTGTACTAGTGTTGTCACCCCTCCCCACTTGACAACTGGTGTTGCTGTGTTTACATTCCTCTAACTTAGCGTTTTGTAAAAGAGATCGATCAATAGAATTAGTA
>NC_068982.1:45122255-45126656 GCF_001194135.2 Octopus bimaculoides | reverse complement strand
AACTTAAAGGCAGCAAGCTAGCAGAAACGTTAGCACACCGGGCAAAATGCTTAGCGGTATTTCGTCTGCCATTACGTTCTGAGTTCAAATTCCGCTGAGGTCAACTTTGCCTTTCGTCCTTTTGGGGTCGATAAATTAAGTACCAGTTATGCACTGGGGTTGATGTAATCAATCAGCTTAATGTCTTTGTCTGTCCTTGTTTGTCCCCTCTATGTTTAGCCCCTTGTGGGCAATAAAGGAATAAGGAACTGTGTGGAAACCTAAAGTGTATATATGTGTTTTGGCCACTGCCAATAACACATAAAAAGCACCTGCGCTGGTGACACATAAAGGGCACTGTGTTGGTGACGTATGATAACACCTGTGCCAGTGACACAAAAAGACAGCCAGTACACTCTGTAGAGTGATTGGCATTAAGAAGGGCATCCAGCCATAGAAACCAAGTCAAAACAATCGTCTGGAGCCTGGTGCTACTCTCCAGCTTACAACTCCAGTCTAACTCTTGCCAACATGGAAAATAGATGTTAAATGATGATGATGATGATGATGATGATCTGTGTGTTTGTATTTGTCCCACACTGCTGCTTGACAACTGGTATTGATTTTTTTTTCATGTACCCTTAATTTAGCAGCTTGGCAAAAGAGACCAATAGAACAAGTATCAAACTTAATAAATAGGTGCTGGGGTTATTTTGACTAAGCCCTTCAGCATGGCTGCAGTCCAATGACTGAAGCAAGTAAAAGATAAAGGATAAGTGAGTCACTTCTGCTTTTGAAGATTAAAAAAAAAAAATAACCATTGAGATTTTCTCTCACTTAATGAATAATTTTTCTTTTTTATCTTAGTACTCGAATTGTGATTATTTTCTACTTCATTTTTATATCTGGTGACATGTAACGGACTAAGAGAAAAGTTATTGAACAAATTACAAATAGTAATGAAATAGCTTCAACAACAAAAAACAAAACGAACTAAAATAAAATGAATGGCTTACTGTTTAACAAAGTTAAACAAGCAATCAAATAGTTAGTTGGATATTTAACCAATTGACTAATAATAAAGGAGTGGAATTGGATCAGTGTGTGTGTTATTAATATTGGCATAATGACTCACCCTAGATACAACAAGGCGTAGGAGTGGCTGTGTGGTAAGTAGCTTGCTTACCAACCAAATGATTCCGGGTTCAGTCCCACTGCGTGGCACCTTGGGCAAGTGTCTTCTACTATAGCCTCGGGCCGACCAAACCTTGTGAGTGGATTTGGTAGACGGAAACTGAAAGAAGCCCGCCATACATATGTATGTATATATATATATATATATATATATATATATATATATATATATATATGTATGTGTCTGTGTCCCCCCCCCACATCACTTGACAACCGATGCTGGTGTTTACGTCCTCATAACTTAGCAGTTCGGCAAAAGATACCGATAGAATAAGTACTAGGCTTACATAGAATAAGTCCTGGGGTTGATTTGCTCGACTAAATGCGGTGCTCCAGCATGGCCGCAGTCAAATGACTGAAACAAGTAAAAGAGTAAAAAGAGAGTAAAGAGATTATTTTTCTAAGTTGCAGTAAATTTGTTAAATTTTCAAGAAACAGTTTTTGTGTGGATTTCATTTTAATTTTTTCTGTTTTACTGGTTTCAGTCATCGAATTGTGGCCTTATTGGAGCCTTGCTATCAAGGGTTTTAATGACTTTGCTGTCTTCCACACATACAGGTCTGCTTTTTCAGGTGCCAGTGCCACTTCAAAAACGGCGCCCGTGCCGGTGCTACATAAACGCACCTGTGCCATTGGCACATGAAAAGCACCCAGCACACTCTGTTAAGTGGTCGGCATTAGGAAGGGCATCCTGCCATAGAAACCATGGGACAATAGACAGTTTGAGTCTGGACAGCTCCCTGCTAGCTAGCTCCGTGTCAACCATCCAACCCATGCCAGCATGGAAAGCAGACATTAAACGATGACGATGATGGTGATGATGATTGATCCTTGTACTATTTTGATATCAAGTAGCCAACATAGACGAAGGCACATAGTGTCGTTAAGAAGTTAACTGCATGGTTTCAAGTTGTCCCACTGCACAACACCTTAAGCAAGTTTCTTTTACTGTAGCCCCCAGTCCAACCAATGCTTTGTGAATGAATTTAATGGATGGGAGCTGCGTAGAAGTCTGTTGTGTGTGTGTGTGTGTGTGTGTGTGTGTGTGTGTGCGTGCGTGTGTGCCTGTCTACATGTTTGTGTTTGTCCTGCCACACTGCTTGACAACCCTTCTTGGTTTGTTTATGTCCAGGTAACATGATAGAATAAGTGCCAGACTTAAAATTCATAAGCAATGGGGTCGATTTGTTCAGCTAAACCCTTCAAGGTAGTGTTCCAGCATGGCTGCTATCCAAAGATTGAAACAAGTGCAAGGTAAAAAGTTAACTTTAACAACAACAACAGCTTTTACATGAGCATAAACACACATATGTGCACATGCAAACAAACATGCACGCATACATGCACACACACACACACACACACACACACACACACAAACATGCACATTCGCACACAAACATGTACACACACATGCACACACACACACAGAAGCATGCACTACACACACATGCACATAGTCACACACACAAACATGCTCACACTCACATACACAAACATGCACACATACACAGGCACATGCATGCACGCACGTGCACGGACACACATAGACACACACACACACACATACACAAATGCACCCCCCCCCACCACCACCACCATGAGGATTTTGGTAGTTTTCACCTCACAAATTCAATAAGCCTCTCATAAAGTATTGGTCAACCATAGGCATACTGTAAAATGAATTTGCTCAAAAGTGTCATACAGGAGTGATTGAACTCACGACCACGTGACTGCAAAGTGAACGTCTTAACCACGTAGCCATGCCTGTTCCAGCATAAGGGTTTCTAGGATTCAGTTTTATTATTATTTATTTTCATTTTTAAAAATGATTATGACATTTTTTGTTTCAGTTTGTAGAAGTCAGTGGAGTGGTGGTAGTAGTAGTAGTAGTAGTAGTAGTGATGGCGGGTTAAAAAAAAAAGAAAAAAAAGATAAGAATTATTTCCGCTGTTGAAAACTGAAGTTTAAAGGTTATTTTTAGTTTACCCTTTTTTTTTTCCTCTCATTCTATAGTTCATGATAATAATAATAATAATAATAACGATAACAAAAATAACAAAACCTATCATGTTTACATTAGCTTAATTTTTACTGTGATTATTTTATAATAAAGATAATAATAATAATGATGATGATGATGATGATGCTGATAATTATTATCATTAATGTTATTTTTGCTGTTTCCAGCTGTGTCGCCGCTCGTACTACATCTGCGACCATCTTGATCTCTGTCATTTATTGTTCCTTCTTTTTAGGCATACGATGTCAGGTGTTAACCTGGATCATCGAGGGAAACGTTCTACTTACCCGAAAGATTTCACAGTTGCCACACCGGAAGAATTTGTGAAGAAGTTTGGTGGTAATAAAGTTATCAACACAGTAAGTAAGGTGTTTTGTTAAAACCACTTTGTGTGTCTTTATTTTGTAGATTACTAAGTTTTATGTTTTTGCTGAAATATTTACGACATTAACTTTGTTATTGTAGAAATCATATATATCCACTCAAAACTTTGTTACCCTTAACTGTGGAAAGCAGTTTTATACATCAATAAGTCTTTTGTTGTGGAATGTTATGTTTGAAACTATTTTGTGTTGAGATAAGGTAAAGGGTAAAGACTCCTTTTGGTCATGAATGATCATGGGATTGTGCCTAGAAAATTACCCTCCAAGGCATAAGTCCGGGTAAGATTGTTTATGGAAGACCAGCAGCTGCTGATGCATACCAGTCTCCCCCTCTCCATGCCATCAATGTTATCCAAGGGAAAGGCAAAGGCCAATACAGCTTGGCACCAATGATGTCGCAACTCATTTCTACAGCTGAGTGAACAGGCACAACAGGAAATAAAGTGTTTTGCTCAAGAACACAACACAAAGCCCAGTCCGAGAATGGAACTCACTACCTCATGATTGTGAGCCCGATGCTCTAACCACTGAGCCATATGCTTTCACTTTGTTGAGATATGTCATGTTTATTGAGGCAATGTGACTTGCAGAAAATATCAATTCTACTTCTTGGTAGGTATTTAACGTCATTACTGGAATAACCATGAAATTTAATTTCACAATGAGGGGGTTAACAATGTGGAAAGTGTACTGTTTTTTGCAAGTGGTTTCGTCCAATCTGAGACCATATGTTGAAAGTGAAACAATTACATTTTAGTCAAATTGAGAACATACAAAATTTTTACTTTCACATTTTGTTACTCCACTTCTGGAACTGTGATA
>NC_068982.1:45119206-45121095 GCF_001194135.2 Octopus bimaculoides | reverse complement strand
AGTTACTGTTAATACTTCATTTAGAGAATTAACATTGCTTGTTTTCACCTTTTCGATATCAGTGAAGAATTTCACTTGAAAAGAAGATATAAGATTGCCAGGTTTTTGTCTCTCTCACCAAGGTCAGCGGCTATCGGACGCCGACGAAGGGAAATAACCCTGAAATCCGGATCCGTTCGTGCTGCAGATGTTGGTGAGAGGGATAACTACCCTTGGCAAACAGGACACAGTCGTGTGTCGATAAGCCAGCTGGAGGAGATGTCCTCCTGGGGCTAAAAGCAACAGTAACATCCACCCCTAGGGGTCAGCCACACTTAAGTGGCAATATACTACACTTTATCGTGCAGTTACTGTTAATACTTCATTTAGAGAATTAACATTGCAATAATTTGATATTAAATTATTAACCCTAGGCTCATCTCTATTTACAAACTTGTAATTAAGTTGCCATTTTTGTTCTTCTAATAATGAAATTTAAGATGCTAGTTCTAAAAGTATTTAAGTCAAATGAATATTAATGTAACTTAGATGCTTTTGGCATTAAGATATATGTACTCAGTTGTAAATATTTGTTTTTCAGGTTCTGATAGCAAACAATGGTATTGCAGCTGTTAAATGCATACGTTCTGTACGGCGATGGGCATATGAGATGTTCCGCAATGAAAGAGCCATTCGATTTGTTGTCATGGTTACCCCAGAGGATTTGAAAGCAAATGCTGGTAAATGTTTGTTTATTTTTGAATTTTAGCTAAAACTTTGCTTAGTCATAGATTTTTAGATTCCATCCTCACTAAAATGTAAAATTTGTAGCAATATCTCATCACACTGATAAAAAAAACTTTGTATGAATATATAGTGATATGAAGAAAGACTACTTATGATTTTCTCACCGCTTGCTCTTGGCACCTCCTATCCACCTCATATCTCTAAGGTCCACCCTAACACCTCATTATCACTATTGTTTTTTATTTCATTTTCCAGCTCTACCCAGTCACTCTCTGACCAGCCATAACAATCAACTTCCTAAAAAATATATTACTGCTCTAATGTTTTAGAGTGTGCTTTTTTGGGAATATATGAACTACTGACACACACACACGCACACATATATATATATTATATATATGTGTATATGTATATGTATATATATATATATATATATATATATATATATATATATATATATATATATATATATATATATATATATGTATATATAATTCGATTAGAGGTCGTGTTAACCTCATGAAGGGATGGTTCAATACCTAGTATTTTGGGAGAATTAATTTCCTTGAAATAATAGGTATCTATATAAAAACATAGTTTATATTCATGTAAAAGAAGAAAAAGAAACTAGAGATTGGGAAGTTAATAATTGCTTATTATTAACAGCAAATCAATCGTCACTTACAGCTGTTTCAAATAATGCTCAAGAAACATGAAATTTACATTAATGTGATATGAGCCCAATATTATCAGAGGTAAAAAGATGTACATTTGGATGTTATGTGTGTGCTTATGAATTCATTTTAGCAGACTGAATGTTATGGTTTATGATTTGTATTGTTATATGCAGTCTGCTAAAATGAAATCATAAGCACACGTATAACATCCATAATTCATAAGCACACATGTAAAATCCCCAAAAATGAGGAGTAGATAGACAGCCGACAACTGATGAAGGGTCGTTCTTTATGTTACTTGTCCTGTTTTCCATTTGTTTCTCTCGTTGTTTGCGTATTCAACTCATTTGTTTTCGTATTTGATGTTGTTTGTTGTTGGTGATGTCCTGTACTCATATATGTATATGTATATATTTATATTATTATTTGATTGAACGACACTCATCCATTTCCAAGTAAGTTTATCTTATATATAAATACATATAT
>NC_068982.1:45095139-45116144 GCF_001194135.2 Octopus bimaculoides | reverse complement strand
AACATCTGCCACATACAAAAACTAACTTCCTAGTTAACCTGCCTTTGATATTGCTGCACCTCTTATGTGTCCATAGCTTGCACCGGGTACATCTTATAGAGTTACTACCTACTCCTTTTCTACATACTGAGCAGGGCCATCTGCCTGAAGGGGTTTGTGTTTTATCTACCTTCTTACTTATTAGGATTTTGGTTTTAGTTAGGTTGACTCTAAGGCCTTTCGATTCTAGTCCCTGCTTCCACACCTGAAACTTCTCCTCTAGTTCTGATAGTGACTCTGCAATTAGTGCAAGGTCATCAGCATAGAGGAGCTCCCAGGGGCAACCTGTCTTGAACTACTCTGTGATCGCCTGGAGGACTATGATACGCACACACACACACACACACACACACACACACACACACTCTCACAAAGGTGCAGGTGTGGCTGTGTGGTTAAGAAGTTTAATCCCCAACCACATGGTTATGAGTTCAGTCCCACTGTGTGGTACCTTGGGCAAATGACTTTTGCTATATTCCTAAGCTTACCAAAGCCTTGTGAGTGGATTTGGTAGATGGAAACTGAAAGAATCCTGTCATACATGTATGTGCATGTTTGTGTGTGTGTATGCACATCTCTGTATGTGTGCATATGCACGTCTCTGTGTATGTGCACATGCACCTGACTGTAGAAAATAATCTACCTCATCAAATTTGTCTGACCCATGCAAGCATAGAAAATTGGGAAAAAAAAATGATGACAGAAAGTCATTAGGAATAACTTGTGCACTGTGTTGTAACCTGTGTTGCATTATGAGTGTAATGTCTGTCACTGTAATATTACCTGAAGACAGAACAGCAATATTTTATATATATATATGATTAAATATGTATGTGTATGTGAGCAATGTAACTACATGTATGTCGTTGGCAATTTCCATCTTTGGACTTTTCCCTTTCTCCTTTCCGATGATAAGCTATGTTCGAAACATCAAACTCTCTCCTTTCATTGAACGTCAAGCTAATACATTTCTTGTGCATGTCCTCACATTCGCTTTTGTTGTTTTTTATTCATTTACTTGAATTGTTTGTTTATTTGAATTTGCTATATATTTATATATTTAGACTTGTCACTTGAAAATTTTTAAGCTGAGGAGAAATAAAAAGTTGTGATGCTCATGATACTGTTAACAAATTTAGTTTGTTATATATTTTAGAATACATACGTATGGGTGACCAGTACGTTCCAGTTCAAGGAGGATCAAATCATAATAATTATGCCAATGTAGAACTTATTTTGGACATTGCTAAACGGACACAGGTGCAAGTAAGTAGTAAATTATTTGGATATGTGTTTGGTTTGGATCTTTGATCAGGTGTATTGGTTTGGCTAATGCATTTTGAGAGTGTTTTATGGTGCTGGGGGATTGAATATCAGTATGTCCAATACCATCCTCTGTTATATGGGCAGTGTGGTACAGTGAGTAGGAGAGAACCACTGCAGTTTTTAGTTCTCTCCTGAACCGGAGAGAAATAAGGCTTGCAGTGGATCTCTCCTGCTCAAAGTGGATATGTGTATTTATGGGTTGACCAAAGCCTTGTGAGTAGATTTAGTAGATGGAAACTGAAAGAAGTCCTTTGTTTGTTTGTTTGTTTGTGTGTGTGTGTGTGTGTGAGAGATGTTGTAGATGAGTGTCAATATCATACAAGTAGTGTAAAGTGTAATTGATTTGGTGGGAAGTTTGCTTCCTGACCACATGGTTCTGGGTTCAGTCCCTGTGTGTAGCACCTTGGGCAAATATCTTCTATAGCTTTGAGCTGACCAAAGCCTTGTGAATGGATTTGGTAGATGGAAACTAGAAGAATCCCATTGTATATGTGTATATATGTATCTCTGTGTGTGCCTTTGTGTCTGTTTGTCTTCTACCACTGCCTGACAACCAATGCTGGTGTGCTTACGTTTCAGTAACTTAGCAGTTCGGCAAAAAAGAGACCAATAGAATATGTACCAGGCTTTAAAATAAATAACAAGTACTGGGGTTGATTCATTTGGCTAAATATTTTTCAAGGTGGTGCCCCAGTATGGCTGCAGTCATTAGTAAAGGATATCTGGAAATGGGGAAATATTATAGTGCTTAGAAACAGATGAGGCTTGGTGACAGGAAGAGCATCTGGTTGTAGAAAATTTTTTCTTCAATAAACTGTCCAACCTGCACAAGTATGGAAAAGTGGGTGTTAAAACAATGACATTGATTATGATGATGATTATTGTGTATGTGTGAGTGAGTGGTTATTTTTTTAGAGAGAAATGATAGTTTTTTTAAAAAAATACTTGTAATTTTTCTTATTGTTGTAATGAGTAATTTTTTTTTATTATATTGTAATTTCTTACCTCTTTATTGTTAATTTTCAGGCAGTTTGGGCTGGTTGGGGCCATGCTTCAGAAAATCCTCGACTTCCAGAGCTACTTCATAAACACGGAATAACATTCATTGGTAAATATCTCTGAGATTTTCGATAGAATCATTAAAGAAATTTAATCACTGTTAGCTATATTGCCTCATTTATATAGAGAAAGATATTCTCTTTCTCTCTCTTGCACTCTCACACTTTTGCTCTCTTCCATACTCTCTATTGCTCTCTTCGACATTCTCTTTCTCCCCCCTCTTTTGCTCTGACTTGGTAACCATATATCTCCTCTTCAGCGAGACATTTGTTTCTGTCCCTCTGTCACACTCTTGGCACAAGGCCACCTTCTCCAGTACCACCACCACTACAAAGGATCTTTACTTGCAAGTTACTTGGTAACCTCACCAGTGCTAATACTATGTATAAAGCATCCAGTCCACACTGTAAAGTGATTGGCATTAGGAAGGGTACCCAGCCGTAAAAACTAATCTGAAACTGACTTCACCGATGCTGGTACCATGTAAAAAGCACTCAGTCCACTTAAGGCTATAGTAGAAGACACTTGTCCTTAGTGGAACTGTACCTGAAAATATGTGATTGGGAAGCAAATTTCCTAACCACACAACTTTGTCTGCTCCTGTTATATAAAATGATATACTGCTGTTTGATACTTCTATTTTAAATCTCAAAATTATTTATAATGATTCTCTTCAGCATGGGTAATTTGGTGTGAATGACATATATTTGGTACTTCACAGTTGTGGTTTTAATCTTAATGATCTTGATGAAATAAAAAATACAAGAAAAAGTTACTGAAGTCATTCTGAATTGACTTCAATATCTTTTAAAATAGGCCTTATGTGTTAATAAAGAAAGTTATTTTTTGATTGGATTATTTCTCAAAAGTTAGGTAATGTGCTAGTGACTGTAATTAATTTTATGCATGAAGAAAGTAATTAAAGTATACCAGTGATTTTTATTTCGTATTAATTTCGCAAGATATTCAAATGGTTATTTTATATTCTTTTGGATGCTAAACAATAAATTGTTTATTACAGGACCACCAGAAGGGGCCATGTGGGCCCTTGGAGATAAGATAGCATCAACCATTGTGGCACAGACTGCTGGTGTTCCCACTCTCCCTTGGAGTGGAACAGGTAAATTTATTTAATTGCATTTCTTAATTTTTCATTGCAAATGAAATAGATTTTTATAGATTTAAGAAGAAAATAAACTTAATATTTTCTCATACTAGAACAGCGAGCTGGCAGAATTGTTAGCATGCCAGGCAAAATGCTTATCAGCATTTCATCCATCTTTATCTTCTAAGCACAAATTTTGCTGAGGTTGACTTCACATTTCATCCTTCTGGGGTTGATAAAATAAGTACCAGTTGAGCACTGTGGTCAATGTAATTGACTTGTTTCCTCCCTCAAAATTTCTGACCTTGTGCCAAAATTCGAAACCAATATTTTCTCATACTAGTTCCTTATTTAAGACTATAATGAAGTTAGTGCTGATTAAGAAACTATCTGGATATGGCCTATAGGAAGTTCCTAACTAAACGCTAATATAACTTAATGAAATAAGATTAACATGAATATCAGTAATTGATGACGTGAATCTAAGTATTAGCAAGCATAGTTTTTGTGATGTAGCTTTGATTTTTCAGTTGTATGTACTGTTTTGGGGAGAATGAATGTCAGACTTCCATGTTTTCTGTTACAAATAAATTTGAGGCTTCTAATAGAATTAAATGAACCAAAATGATTGATATGGCTACTGCTGCGAATCTCAGCTTTGCAAGCATTTAACTTGTTAGATATATATCAAATTTTGTAGCATACTAGTCAAATTTTCCTGATCCAAATTTACTGCTAAAAAAAGTAGGTTGACTTACATGCCAAGACAACTTTGGAGGACCAAAAATTTCATGTGAAATGCAGCAGAATTTAGAAAGATAGTGATGATGTTTGAATGTTTATACTACATGTTTACAGTATTTACTATGTCAGTTTTATGCCAGAAAATATAATAATAGTAAAGAACTTAATTGTATACAGTGCTCAGGTGCAGTACAATTCATCTGAAAAAGTAACCAAAACTTCATGATTAGTACTATGTACTATTCATGCAGTTTTGGTTACTTTTATGCACAGGAAGTGGACATTGAATAAGTCTTTTTTGCACAAGAAGTGAACATTGAATAAGTCTTAAAAAAAAAACAGAGTTGGAGTCATTAGGTGTACAGCTGGTTAATTTTTGGTATAATTTTTTATAGCATGAAATGTTTCTACCTTCATTGGAAAAGATTGTAACAGAAAAATGCATTGGAGACTGGGCACTTTATGTTTTATAAATAACTTGAGTGTTCAGATTACTCTGTCAAATGTAATGCACATTTATTTATATTGTTTTGAATTAACCATGCATTACCTCATAGCTTTGAGATTTCAATGAGGTGACTGTTTGTTTTTAGTATGTTAATGTAGGGTAGGTATGAGAGGTAGTTTGAATATAAAACAGGTAGAATATTTGGGCCAGATATAACCAGTTTAAATGCTAAAGAGTTAAATCTTTTACAAAAGTTTTATTTTATTTATTTTTTTTTTTAATTATAATTAGTTATAAACACAATGTTCAGAAACATTTGTTAGAATATACAATTTTTGTTAATTTTTTTTTTTTTTGCTGCATTGATTGCTAAATAATGGTGAAAGTATGTATATTAAATTTTAAAATTAAAAACCAAAAACTGTTCTTTTTATAGGTTTAAGTCTAAAGAAGAGTGATATAGAACTAAATAAGGGCCAAACACAAATGGTACCTAAAGACCTATATAATAAAGGATGCATTCAGAATGTGGATGAGGCCTTACAAGTGGCTTACAAGATTGGTTTTCCTGTCATGATCAAGGCATCAGAAGGTGGGGGTGGACGTGGTATCAGAAAAGCAAATAATGCTGATGATTTTCTAAATTTATTCAGACAGGTTAGTATAATTATTTGTTTAAAAAAAAAGGGAAAAAAACTTTTGGTGGCATGATTTTTACATCAAAATTTTCATGTTAGAAATAGGTAGGAATGTTTACATTGGAACAAACATGAGGTGGTGATGGTGGTAGTGGTGGTGATCACGAATGCTCTGTAGCAGCACCTGAAGGGACACAACTTGAGTACAGTCATTTAGCTCTTCAACAGCAATTTACACACGAGTATAAACCAACCATTCAACCATAAATAGGAGTGCAATCTGGCCCCTCATGAGGGCTTAACACATTGGCTATATTAACTATTTAACTCTCTTACCATGACAATCAGATATATCCACTCAAAATTTCATTATCTTTAACTGTGAAAAGCAGTTTTATATACTTGTTTATCTTTTGCATTGAAATGACATGTTTGAAATTTTTTTCCTTGAGATATGTCAAAAATTTATTGAGGCAACATGACTTTTAGAAAATACCAATTCCATTTTTTGGTAGATATTTAATATTATCATTAGAATAACTATGAAATTTAATTTTGTAGTGAAAGGGTTAACATTTACAGTTCCTCAACATTATAACTATATAATCTAATTAATAGTTAAAAAAAAAGGTCATAAAATTTTGGATTTGTTGAAAATATTTCATATGAGATGTATTCACCTTTATAAAATCTGTTAGACAGTATTCCTAATTAAAAGAGTTTAATTCCAAATAGGACTGAATGAGTACGTAAATCTAGAAAACATTCTTATTAGATGTATTATTTTTCCATGTATTGTAAAAAGTTTTTTCTCACTCTTAAGTAGGATTAAAATAAACTGCAACAATGATATAAGCTGCCATTTTAAATGTAATTTTTATCCAAATATATCACAAATATAACGAGATTGAATAAAAAAAAAATTTTTATTTTTAGGTACAAAGTGAAGTGCCTGGCTCACCAATATTTGTCATGAAACTTGCAATGGCTGCTCGTCATCTTGAGGTTCAGATATTAGCTGACAACTATGGCAATGCAATCTCTCTGTTTGGCAGAGACTGTTCAATTCAAAGGCGTCATCAAAAAATCATTGAAGAAGCACCTGTTGTTGTTGCAAAGCCAGAAACATTTGAAGAAATGGAAAAGGCAGGTGTAATTTTTCCTTCACAAAATATATTTTACTTTTGTATAAATGATATTTCTTTTTCAAAAGAGTTCTGTTTGAGAATGATTTCTATTCCATATTGATTAACGTTGAACTGCATTATATTGGTTTCAAATTTTGGCACAAGGCCAGGAATTTTGGGGAGGGGTTAAGTTGATACATCAACCCCAGTACTCGACTGTTACTCATTTTATTGACCCTGAACGGATGAAAGTTCAAGTTGACCTCTGTGGAATTCGAACTCAGAACTTAAAATGCTCCTAGTTATTTTGCCCAGCCTACTAATGATTCTGCCAGCTTGCTGTCTTTGAACTGCTTTATATTGAACTGGAAACACAGGAGTTTTTCAGGAAGTGTATTGCAGTAAAGCTGTTTTTTTTTCTCTTTGTCATAACAATGTTTAGTAACAATTCCTGTCAGCTAACAGTATTGAAGTGTGTGATCGTGATGTTTCAGTAAAATAGATTCCTCAGAGAAACCATCTATTTGAAAAACTATAGTTAAGTTAGTGTTAATATATTAACACAGTGAGCTTTAAAAATCCATTTAGAAGTTTTCGTGCAATGTAGAAAAGGCAATTTTAATCAATGAACTATAATTATTTTAACAACTCTGGCAAGTACAGAAAGCAGCTTTGGATATGTTTCAGTCTTATGAAACCTCTTCAGTGAAACAGACATCTGAGGTGATTCTTTAACCATATTATTCAAGTAAACGATATCAAACTGTAGCAAATGTATGCCTATTTTGTGCAGTATCAAATCTTCAATGCAATAAAATTTACTTATAATTAACATTTGTTTCCAGGCTGCTGTGACATTAGCAAAAATGGTTGGTTATGTGAGTGCAGGAACAGTGGAATACCTATATTGTGAAGATGACTCATTCTACTTTCTTGAATTAAATCCACGGTTACAAGTGGAACATCCATGTACAGAGATGATTGCAGATGTTAACCTTCCCGCCGCCCAATTGCAGGTAAAACAATATCTCAAACATATTGCAGTTCCTGTTTCTTTCTCTTGATTATTCTTAATTCTATTCATTTGCAGTGGAGGCGCAATGGCCCAGTTGTTAGGGCAGCGGACTCGTGGTCATAGGATCGCGGTTTTGATTCCCAGACCGGGCGTTGTGAGTGTTTATTGAGCGAAAACACCTAAAACTCCATGAGGCTCTGGCAGGGGATGGTGGTGAACCCTGCTGTACTCTTCCACCACAACTTTCTCTCACTCTTACTTCCTGTTTCTGTTGTGCCTGTAATTCAAAGGGTTAGCCTTGTCACACTGTGTCACACTGAATATCCCCGAGAACTACGTTAAGGGTACACGTGTCTGTGGAGTGCTCAGCCACTTGCACGTTAATTTCACGAGCAGGCTGTTCTGTTGATCGGATCAACTGGAACCCTAGACGTCGTAAGTGACGGAGTGCCAACAACAACAACATTCATTTGCAGATGTTTTTAGTCACTGTTGAAATTAAAATTTTATAGAATACTTATACAACACAATATAGACATTTATCGATAAATCTCAAGTTTTTATTTTTTAATACAACTAAATCTCTTATTGATTGCATTTGTTTGAAACACGAAAGTATATAGGCCACCCTTTAACTCTCGTTCTTCATTCGTTATATTCATGCCACTCACCTGTTTCCTATCTCTAATCATTGTGGTTAGGCACGTAGCTTAGTGGTTAAGATATTCAGCTTAGGATTGTAAGGTTGTGAGTTTGATTCCTGGCTGTGTATTGTGTCCTTGAGCAAGACACTTTATTTCACATTGCTCCAATGCACTCAGATGGCAAAAATATCCTTCAAAACTACATTATGAGTATGTGGTATCTGTGACATGCTCAGCCACTTGTACATTAATTTCATGAGAGGCTGTTCTATTGATGGGATCGATTAGAACCCTCATCATTGTAACTGACAGAGTGCCAGTTATCTCTTACCATTGCTCATTCTCCCATACACTCTTCTAACCTCTACCCATTCACATCTGTCACTAATAGATACATTGTTCTGACAAACTCACTGGCTAATCATGACACCAGTGCTGGTTCAGGCACTGTTACTCTATCTGTTGCTGGTGGGGAAATGAGTTGCTGCTATCTCTAGCAGTCAAGTGTCCATCATTGACAAGACCAAGGAAGATTGAAATCACATGATCTGGTGGTCTCGGCGCTGGAGTTGGTAGGGATTTATCTCCCTGCTAGTGATATAAACAAGAGTGCAATTTGCACCAAAAGCCATGTGAGTCTCTCTTATGGTATCAACTGCAGTATAGTTTGTTCTAACAGAACATCTACTTGTAAGTGGGAAGATAAATATTACCTCTTGGTATTAATACTGCTTTTGTTGGTAATATATAATCTAGTAGTTTCTTTTATCTCAGTTATGTTGATTTCTCTACACAATTAGATATGATAAGTTAAGAGAAACATTGTACCGGCATACTTCAATGTGTCATCTTTTTTGACTTTACATCATTTTTTATTTTTAAGAAATTAATGAAAAGAAAAATAAACCTCAACTTTAGTTTATCCAGTTTTATGTCAGTCACAGCAAGCATATTTAAAGGCATAAGAATTTTGACAAACCCTCCCCACCTAAAAACCAACACTGAATTGAGAAAAATCAAATGGAATATATGTGAGAATATGTGCAAACCAATTATTAAGATATGTCTTAGAACTAATTACCAATGTATGTTGAGGTATCTCTGCATTGATTCATGTTTCCATTTACTTTTTCCTATGTCAGAGCATTAATTCTTTGAGAAATTTTCAGATTGCAATGGGAATTCCGTTGTACAGAATCAAAGACATACGTCTGTTGTATGGAGAAGATCCTGCAGGTGACCAAATCATTCCATTTGATGATTTGAAAATTAAACCACAACCACGGGGTCATGTTATTGCTGCAAGAATCACCAGTGAAAATCCAGAAGAGGTAAAGCAAACCATATATATATATATATATGCATTCTCTCCTACATATGTATGTGTTTATACGTTTACACTTATACAGTGAATAAATATATGCAGACCATATTTTCCAGTGTACAAGGTGAGTTTCTCATATCAAAATTTACAGCCAAAAAAAGTCGGTCAACTTATACACCAAGACAACTTTGGAGGACTGAAAATTCCATGTGAAACATGACAGGATTTGGAAAGATAATGATAGTGTTTGAATGTTTACACTATATACTAAATAGACTTGTATGCTGGAAAATATGATTAAAATATGATTAAAATCCATACATGCTTATGTGTACATATTCCCCTATCTACACAACAATCAAACTTAAAACTGGAAAGCACTGAAATATGAATAACTGATGTGTTGAAGTTTACTTACTAAAAATTATTAAAAATAAATTTAACAGAACAGAAATTACTCATTTTAGATCATTCATGTTCAAGAAGTATATAAAAAAAACCTTCTATAAATAATAATCTTTATTATTCCCTTTTTCTTATGTTATTATTAATACAATTATTGTACTTTTTCTCTGGAAATCATTTTTCTGTTATGTATGAGATTTACTCTCACATTGTTTTCACAATGTCTGTTCCCTTTCAGGGCTTTAAACCCAGCTCAGGCACTGTTCAGGAGTTGAACTTCCGCAGCAGCAAGAATGTCTGGGGTTACTTTAGTGTTGTAGCATCTGGAGGTCTCCATGAATTTGCTGATTCCCAATTTGGTCATTGTTTTTCATGGGGAGAATGCCGGGAGGATGCACGAGAGTAAGTTTTGAGGAATTGTTTGTTTTTTTTTTCAGTAATTTTTTTTTTTATCATTTCCATGTTTCAGTCATAGAGCTGAAGTCATGCTGGAGCATTGCTTTGAAGGATTTAGTTGAACAAATCGACCCTAGTACATTTTTAAAGCGTGCTACTTATTCTATCAATCCCTTTTTCTGAACCACTAGGCTATGGAGACACAAACAAGCCAATGTCACTTATCAAGCACAATGACACATACATACACATATGTATATAAACAACAGGCTTCCACACAGTTTCTGTTTGTCAAATTCACTCACAAGACATTGATCTTTCTGAGACTATAGTAGAAGACACTTGCCCAAGGTGCTATGCAGTGGGACTGAATCTGAAACAATGTAGTTACAAAGTGAGCTTCTTAACTATGCCTGTTTAATGAACTTGTTTGAAGGGCCTTATATAATTTCCTTCTTGCTACATATTAATATATCTTAAATGTTTCCTTTAACTTTATCATTTTGAAATTATGTTTTATTAATTTTTGATGGTGCTATTTAAAAAAAATCCAGTACACTTTGTAAAGTGGTTGGTGTTAGGAAGAGCATCCAGCTGTAGAAATCAAACCATATGGTTACTGCATGTGTATTAATTTCTTATTTTCTTTAAGAAATATGGTTGTGGCGTTGAATGAATTATCTATCCGTGGTGATTTCCGTACCACTGTAGAATACCTTACTCGCCTCTTGGAAACTGAAGATTTTCAAATGAATGTCTTAACTACTGGTTGGCTTGATAAGTTGATCGCTACAAAGTTTCAGGTATGCTTTTGAATAGTAACTCTTTTATGTCTTATTTTATTTATTTCTACTTGAAAATATTAACTTCAATACTTACAGTATTTGATAGCATAAAATACACACTTCAATATAAGTGGTGTATATTCAAGAAAAACGGTTTTTAGTGCATTAAAATATGTAATATAGGCCCAACTTTGCATACAAGACCCAAGGTGATTTTTTGACACATTTCTTTGAAAAATGAGTGTCTTATATACCATAAAATATAGTAATTTTGTAATTTATTCTTGTGCATTAAGTTTAAAATCTTGTCAAAACCAAAGAGGAAAAGGCTTTTATAGCTAAAATTTCTCTTCATTGTTGTCATTTAACATCCATTGTCCATGCTGGCATGAGTTGGATGGTTTGACCAGAGCTAGCAAGCTGGAGAGCTGCATCAGGTTCCAGTCTGATTTGGTATGGTTTCTGTTGTTGGATGCCTTTCCTAACGCCAACCACTTTACAGAATGTACTGCGTGCTTTTACATGGTACCATATGAGCGCTTAAAAAAATGGAAAACAAGCACTTTTCATAATGATTCAATTATTCTAAATTATCTTCTGAACTTTATTAAAACAAACATCACCACACCTGATGACAGAGTATATAGAAGAATACATACTGATAATACTAATAATAACAGATCTATGTCACACATGACATCTGTTCACAATCTTAAAGCATGGATTTATTAATTAGCTTTATTGTAAAAGACTTGCTAAAATGTGACGAACTGCATGGTCTTTGCTATACTGTGCTACAGAATATATTTATAGATTTTAGCCAACTCTGTATGTAATAGACAGATGTGGAAGTCTAAAGGTTAACTTACACTGTTACATTCCAAAATAGGAGCTGCTTTATTGCATAAGTCTTACTGTCAAGAGTGTATAGAAAGAAGCATGGTGAAATGTTTTGAATATTGCTAGATTTGTTGCTTTCTAAAAACTTCTAGCTTCATATGCTGTAATCTATTACAATTTGATATTACTTTCCTTGTGTTAGGTGTTGAGCTGGCAGAATCATTAGCGCATCAGGCAAAATGCTTAGCAGTATTTTGTCTATCTTTATGTTCTGAGTTCAAAAGCTGCTGAGGTTGACTTTGCCTTTCATTCTTTCAAGGATGATAAAATAAGTACCATTTGAGGACAGGGGTTGATTTAATTGACTTATCCACCACCCTGAACTTCCTGGCCTTGTGTCAAAAATTGAAACCAATATTACTGTACTTGTGCACACTTATTAAATAACATTTTATTTTATTCATTTCTAGGCTGAAAAACCTGATATAATTCTTGGTGTCATCAGTGGATCTCTCCATCTTGCTGATCATACAATATTCACTTGTTTCCAGAACTTTCAAAATGCTTTAGAAAGGTCTGATTACCTTAATTATTTTATTTCATATGCTTTAAAACAAATATTAGATATCACATTTTATAATTAATTAGAGGTGCACCAAATAGTGTTGAATGAAATATAGTAATGTACAGTTATATTTAAACCTGTTCTTGTACATTGGACTCAGAAAATTTGTTGCACAAATTGTCTTGAGAAAAAAATTACATAAACATGTTAAATATAATTGTACATAACTGTATATTTTAGAATGTTTTATATTTCTTGGTTTTCTTATTACGATCTATTCTGGCGCACAAGTTGACATAGAATATATTGTAAATATGTTGTGTAACCATTCAAACATCGTCACTATCTTTTCAAATCCTGCTGCATTCCATATGGAATTTTTGGTCCTCTAATGCTGTCTTGATGTATAAGCTTACCTACCTTTCTTTTATTGTAAATTTTGATCTGCAAATTTCAAATTGTGTTCCTGAAAATAGTGTTTATGTTGTTAAAACCTGAACTGTTGCCATTAGTATACATCATTCGATTCATATATTTAATCAAAGTCAACATATAATTATTTTCATAAATCCCACTTTTAGAAATATTGATTATTGCAGGAGAATTAATCTCCTTCTTGCCTGCTTTTGCTCATTTCTTCATGATATTAAGTTACTTTGTACTGCCTTTTATATTATTTTATTACTGATATTTATGTTGCAAATATCACATTTGTATCAGATTGATGCATATACCCTATCAACATCTCTTTCTTATTTGTTGGCAAGTTTAGGGTGCAAAGAAAACACTTCAGACCACTTGCATACTGAGGCAATTTGCCTCTGGTTTAGTGAAATTGCCATTAACATCTTTGTTATTATTTTTTTGCCACTGTATTATCATACAGGTTTTAATGACAAAGTTTTGACGTATCCAATATATGTGCTACTAATTCATCAGTTGTTTACATGTGTTGTTATTGAGAAAATTTAGAGACTGAAATTTTTCTTTCTCTATAGTCAGTGGTTGAAAGTTTATGATGAAGTTAGTATAGAACACAGTTCGTTAAGTTCAAAAGTCATTGTGTTGAACGCTTTTTCTAGTTTGCTCAACTGAACAAAGGAAGGTTTTACTCCTACTTTACTGTTCAATGGTTTGCAATAGAAAAGACATTCAGCTGCAAAAGCAATTGTTTCAATGAAATGATCATCCTAACCATACAAGACTAAATAAATGAATGTAAAACAGTATAATGACCTATTTTATTCCTCTCATTCTCACACATGCACGCATGCATGTATGCATGCACGCACACACACACACACACAAACACACACACTGTCTCTCTCTTTCTCTTTTCTTCTCTCTCTTCTCTCCTCTGTCTCTCATCTCTTTCAGAATTTTGAAAATTAAAAAAATTAACGATTTTTTTTTTTTGCAGATGTTAGTAGCTAAAGTTTTCCTTGCTTTTCTTTTTTTCAGAGGCCAGATATTTCCTGCAAATTCTCTGAAAAATAAAGTGGATGTCGAGTTCATTTACGATGGTGTGAAATATGTTACGACAGTAAGGAACTGCTTTAGATTTGTTTATGTTAATATTATTTTTATCAACTGCTGAGTTTGACTTTACCTTTCATCCATTTGGGGTTGATACAATAAGTACCAGTTGAGTGCTGGGGGTCAATGTATGTAATCAACTTACTCCTTCCCCCGAAGTTGTCGGCCTTGTGCCAGAATTTGAAACCAATATTATTTCATTGACCCAAGGGTGGTGAACTGACAGAGTTGTTAGCATAGTGGACAAAATGCTTAGCAGCATTTATTTCAGCTCTGTCCATTCTGAGTTCAAATGTGGCCAAAGTCAGTTTTATCTTTTATCCTTTTAGAGTCAATGAAATAGGTTCTAGTCAACCACTGGGGTCGATGTAATCAAATAGACCCTCCTCTAAAAATTTCAGACCTTGTTCATTATAATAGAAGATAAGAAGAATTATTTTGTCACCCTAATGGACATATGTTTCAAAGCAAGTGGGATTTCATCATCATCATCATCATTATTATTATCATCATCCCCTTTAACATCCATTTTTCCATGCTGGCATGGGTTGGACAATTTGACCAGAGGTTTGCAAGTAGGTGAGCTGCACCAGGTTCCACTCTGATTTGGCTTGATATCTATGGCTGGATGCTCTTCCTAATGCCAGCCACTTTTCGATGTGTACTGGGTGCTTTTAATGTGGCATTGACATGAAATTTGTTTAAAGCAAAGCACTAGCAAGTAACTAATGCCAAATTCTTTTGGTATGGTTTTTACCTTTCACTTATTATTTGTTATTTTGTAAGTTTAGTTGTATGCAAAATACATTTACTCGTATACACACTGATCTATAGAATCAAACATTCTAAGGTTCTGGCAATGAGTAGTCTTTCAGTTTAACATCTCATTCATTTTGTGTGTATATGTTTGTGTGTCTGTATGTATGTCATGTACCTTAAAAATGGCCTTAAAAATCCTGTCTTGATAATTCACCCTTCTCTCACACCGTCTAAATCATGTTACCATGGAGGAAACTGATATTAAATGAAACAGATGAACAGTAGACATACAATAAGATTCTGAACAGGTTCTGTTTAACCAAATACCACTAAAGCAGAAAACACTTGCCCAATATGTTGCACAGTGGGCAATATATTACTGAAACCACATGGTCCTTAAATGAATTGCTGAACAATAAGTTTTGTAGGAAGCCCCATTTTTAGTTCTGATTAACAATACTATTTGTTCAAATTCAATTTAAATTATGCACTTAAAAACAATGTTTTTAGCAGTAATTTTATTTATTCTTTAATTTCTTTTTAATATTGGGGAAGTGTCTTCTATAGCCTCGAGCCAACTAAAGCCTTGTGAGTGTGGATCTGGTAGCTGGAAACTGAAGGAAGCTCATTTATGTCTATGTGTGTGTGCCTTTGTATCTGTGTTTTTCTTCCACCATCACTTGACAACCAGTGTTGATGTGTATATGTCTCCGTAATGTAGCGGTTTGGCAAAAGAGACGATAGAATAAATCCAAAAAAGAAATAAGTGGTGCTGTTGGTTCATTCAACTAAAAATTCATGCCCTGGCATGGTTATACTCTAGTAACTGAATCAAATAAAAAATAAATATGTGATTTTTTTGTTTTTGTATGATAGGTTGTGAGGACAGGACTGGCAAGTTACTTTGTTCTAATGAATGGCTCCTACATGGATATTGAAGCTCATCGGTAAGTAAAAAAAAAAAAAAAAAAAAAAAAAAAAAAAAAAAATGGGGGTGATTTCTGATAGGAACCAATTCAATTTTGCTTTCATTTCTTTCTTTGCTAGTTAGGAATAAAAACTATTATACAATTATTTTCCTGATTTTATTTTCAGTCTGACCGATGGTGGGTTATTGCTATCAGTAGGTGGATCCAGTTATACCACTTACATGAAGGAAGAAGTTGATAGCTACAGAGTTACCATCGGCAATAAAACTTGTGTCTTTCTGAAAGAAAATGACCCCACTGTACTCAGGTAACTATTATATTTTAACATGAACATTGTATTATTTTATGATTAACTACAATACAATAGACATAAAACTCCCTGGTTAACTTTTTGGTGTTTAGATAATTGTGTCAAATATAAAGCTTATTTATTCACATTGTTTTGAATTAATCATGCATTATCTCATAGCTTCAAAATTTCAATGATGTGATTGTTTATTTTTAGAATGACATTGTAGGGTAGGTGTGAGAGGCTGGATCTGGCCAGTTTGAACATACAACAGGTAGAATATTTGGCCAGATATGGCTGGTTTAAATGCTAAAGGGTTAAGATGATACAGGGATGTTGAATTACACACTTGCTTAAATCAGTCATTATTTTGTATGACTGATTCTCTACAAGTATACCATTTATATAACTTATTTTATCCACCTGGTTTCTGAGAACCTTAGATATGTAGTTCTGCACCCTAAAATATTATGGCTTTAAGAGCAAGTCTCATTATTTGTGTAATGGATATAAAGTTGTTGAAAAATTATTGTAATATCTTGCATTTCTTTTGCTTCATTGAATTAAATTGTACCAGAAGACAAGAAAATAGAACACGTTTTAAATTGTCATATTACACTGATTTGCAACTGTTCGAGAGGAACCATAAGCCACATCGATATTATCAGTTTTGGAGGACCTGCAAAGCTTTTGGGTTCAGCCTCTTTCTTTGAACAGATTAAAAAAACAAACAAACAAAAAATAGTATGATAGATTTGCGGTCTGGTCCTAAATGACACTAAAACATTTGTATATCTCATGTACTAGGATATTGGGTTGTTTCAAAGAGTTTCATCAGTTACCTCTGTCCCTTGTGTCTACTAAAATCAAGATTACAAAGTCTATTACAATAAACCTTTCTACTATAAGCACAAGGCCTGAAATTTTGTGGGGACAGGGTGAGTCAATTACATCAATTCCCAGTGCTCAACTGCTACTTATTTTACTGACAGGCCATACAAAAATAAATACACATCATTGTTCTTGTTTGTCTTTGTTTTACATTGTTTTACTATACCAGCATTGCTTCTTGCAGTCATTGTTATCTTTTATCATCTTCTATTAGTTCCAGTTCTGGCAGAATCATTAGCTTAGCGACATTTCATCTGTGTTTATGTTCTGAATTCAAATTTCACTGAGGTTATACAATAAGTACCAGTTGAACAATGGGGTTGATGTAATTGACTTAACCCCTCTCCTGACCTCACTGGTCATTGTGTCAAAATTTGAAACCGATATTAGGTTATATTGGATAAAGGAAAATTTTGAAAACCTATGATAAGTGTTTGATTCACTTGTAATCTTAAGTTATAGTAAATAAAAGATATTAGTGACTTATTTTTTTACTGATAGCTTTGTTGTGATTTGATTATATAGTTGTGTCTTTCTTATTTGTTTGTTTGTTTCTTTCTTTCTTTCTTCCTTTCTTCATTCCTTTTTCTTTTTGTCCCCTCTCTCTCTCCCTCCCCCTTTTCACTCCTCACTGTTGTACATACATATGTATGTATTTTAACTATTAATTTTCAATGATAATTTTATTTCTTTTAGATCCCCATCTGCTGGAAAACTACTTTCATATAAAGTAGAAGACGGAGGACATCTTTTCAGTGGGGAGCCGTATGCTGAAATGGAAGTTATGAAAATGAATCTTACTCTTAAAGTTCCAGAAAGTGGTTGGTAAGTCAATTTATCCTTCTAATTAATTATCTTTTATCTCTTACTTGTTTCAGTCATTGGACTGATGTTGAGGTTTTACATATTATGATTGATATTTTGTTGTTTATTTCCAGCATTTATTATAAAAAACGCCCTGGAGCTCTACTTGAGCCTGGTGTAACTATTGCTACCTTAGATTTAGATGACCCAAGTAGAACACAACAGGTAAAATTTTCTTTTTATTTACACCTTCAGTTTTAATTATATATATTTTTTCTTTTGTTTGAAATTTTCCTAATTGTAATTTTAAACGATTTGTTTTTGTAGGCGGAACTTTATGATGGTAGCTTACCATACAACAGAAATCAATCAACTAGTGGTAACAAGCTGCATCAAGTGTTTACAAGTATCAAAGCTGAACTGGAGAACATTTTAGCAGGCTATGTCTTACCAAGTCCATATTTTAGTGAACGCCTCAAGGAATCTGTCCAAACACTAATGAAATGTTTGCGAGACCCTAATCTGCCTTTGCTTGAACTTCAGGTAAAGAAAATATTTTAATATTTACTATAAAATGTGGACGGAATTAACAATTGATTTGCAAATAAATTCAAGGTGTAATTGTCTTAGCTAAGATCTCTATAGAGTGAAATGGCTCCATAGTGAACCCTATTGTTTAATCATTCAAAATATTTTCTTTTTCTCATAGCATATATCCCAAATGCATTCTTTTTTTTTTTTCTATTTGCTGGAACTAGTGAAAAGGTGCTCATGGCCTTTCTTGCCCTCTTGGACTAGTGAGATTGATGCAATAATGTTCCTCTTAAACTTTTGTACATCAACACTTTCATGAGAGTTTTGCACAAAAGGGGTGATGATATTTAGGGAAGGAAGGACTGGGTATACTGATTAATGCAGGGCCTCGAGGTGAGACTCAACGAGGGTGATGAGAGGAGGAGAGATAAGCAGGATTGCAATGTGCCAGTGACACATAAAAAGCACCCAATACACTTAGTGGAATGATTGGCATTAGGAAGGGCATCTGGCCATAAGGTCCAAGCCAAAACAGACTGGAACCTGATGCAGCTCTCTGGCTCACCAGCTCTAGTAAAACTGTCTAACCCATGCAAGCATGGAAAACAAATGTTAAATGATACTTGATTGTAGAACCTGATAGACATTAATGTTCATTATAAAATAAATATATGTTAAAACTGAAATACTGAATATGAAGTTTGATTCAGCCCTCCATTTCTTCTTTATTCTTCAAACACTTAAGAATGCAATATATATCTTCTCTAGTTTTTATCAATGACAACTATTACTATTTTACAATAATCAAGGTTTATAAAATTACAAAATAGAGATCAATTACCAGCTCTCTTCATTATATATTATAACAAAACAAAACCCAGTCTAATTTTTCTGAAGAATTACTAAAACAAGTGCAAGTTTATAGATTGATATATATATTTTTCTTTTTGTAGGACCTCATTTCTATGAGTGCTGGAAGAGTGGCACCACATGTAGAAAAGTCAATTCGTAAATTAATAACATCATATGCTAAAAATATAACATCAGTTCTCTCCCAGTTTCCAAGTCAAGATGTGAGTACATACAGTTGAAACATTTTCTCAAATTTTGTATACTTTCCTTGGGTTTATTTTTTATCATTCAATGTATAATATTTTATTTTATCAGTTTGTATAATACGTTTCAAAAGCAGAGGATAATAGACCATAGTTTTAGAAAAAAAATGTCCTTAATTTGGTTTCTGCATTATACATGAGTATGTAATTTTCACAAATAAATATGGTACACTAGAAACCACTTGAGTTTTTAGGAAATGGAAAACATCAGCAGAATTAAGTTCTCTATAAATCCTCTTCAAAATGAAGTAAAGCAGAGCAGGATCCACTCCTTCTTTGATGAGACTCATTAAAAACTAATCATTTTAGGAGGATTAACAATGAAATAAAATAAATATTGTATAAAATAAACATTGTCTTTATTAGTTGCCATATAAAGTTAGCTCAAGAAACATCAGAATATATGAGAAAATCTTGAAGTTCAACTGAAGCTAACTTGTCTCATGTCACCTTTATCTTATGACCCTAACCTTAACCCTAATTTTGCTGTGATTTTGTGGAATATTTTATCCAATATAATGATCGTTATATACTTTCCAAATGTCATGTATTTTTTAATTAGTAATGTTAATTAATTTCAATTACCAGATTGCTCATGTGATTGACAGTCATGCAGCCACACTAAACCGACGAGCTGAAAGAGAGGTGTTTTTTATGACCACCCAAGGAATTGTGCAGCTTGTGCAGAGGTTTGTATTAAAAAAAATATCAACACAGATGTTAATATTTTGTGCGAAAAAAAAAATTCATCCTCATTGTTTAATGTCTGTCTTTTATGTATACGAAAAATAAAATGTATAAATTATATGTGAGTGATATCTTCTTCCTTCATGAAGGCTAATATTTATTTTAATCATTGCAGATATCGAAATGGTATCCGAGGCCACATGAAATCAGTTGTTCGTGATCTTTTGAAATGTTATGTTCAAGTTGAAGCTCAGTTTCAGCATGGTAATTGCTATGTTTTGGCATTGATTTCAAATTAAATAATATTTTTTCTACTTTTAACCTTTTCGCATTTAAATGAGCCATATCCAGCCAAAATATTCTACTTGTTTTATGTTCACACTGGCCATATCTGGCCTCTCACAACAACCCTGCAATATAATTTTAAAAATTAATAGTTACCTCATCAAAATCTCAAAGTTACAGGATATTGCAGGATTAATTCAAAACATTGTGAAGAAATAAGCATTACTTTCAACAGAACAATGTGATTGCTAAAGGGTTAAAGTATATTTAATTTATATATGTACAGGCATGGCTGTATGTGTATGTGAGTGCCATTGTTATACAAGTGGTATCATTCATTTCTGGTCAGCCTGGGGCTAGACTCCTGCCTAAGATGTCACACAGGTGGACTGAACCTAAAACCATGTTGATGAGAAGCAAACTTCTTGACACAACCATGGCTGTTCCTGTCTATATATATATATATATATATATATATATGCGTGCGTGAAAAAGTGCCACACCCTAACAGTTGAGGGAACCCGTGGAAGAGGTAGGCCCAGGAAGACCTAGGCTGAGGTGGTGAGGCAAGACCTTCGTACATTGGGCCTCACCGAGGCGATGACTACTGACCGAGACTTTTGGAAATGTGCTGTGCGTGAGAAGACCCGGCAAGCCAAGTAAGATCGTTGCCAGTGCCCCTGGACTGGTTCTTGTGCGGGTGGCACATGAGATGC
>NC_068982.1:45080652-45094616 GCF_001194135.2 Octopus bimaculoides | reverse complement strand
ATACAAGGGGATGCTGAAAAATTTCAGGCTTTGGGTAAAAGAAAATACAGGAGGATCAGTTAATTGTGATTTCATTGAACATATTCCCCTTTCAGATTCATGCGGTTATTGCAATGGTCCTTCAGTTTTTCTAAGCCCTGTAAAAGAACTCAGAAGGTTGGCCTCCAACCAGGCCTTTCGTAATACTCTTAAAGCCAAGAACTTTTTTAGCACCCGTTCATGTGTGTATATATATATATATATTATTCCCTAAAATGTGCAGTCTTTCATTTCCAATGCTGTAATTAATAGTATGAACTAATTGCCTAATTATGTCTTTGGTCACTTTGTAGGTCACTATGATAAATGTGTTGCCCAAGTTCGAGAAAGACACAAGGATGACATGGGTGCAGTTACAGCTACAATTTTTTCTCATTCTGCAATTGCGGAAAAGAATGAACTGGTCATATTACTCATAGTAAGTAAAGTTGTGTTACACATAGGCATGCTTACACTCTTTCATTTCATTTGTGAAGTTTAAATGTGTGAGGCATTTACATACCACTGGAAGCCAATATGATTTTGGCTATTTGTTTGTGGTGTTTTCTTATTTTATTTTCCAGTTATTTTGCTTTTTTTTTTGTATTACATATTGCTAAACATTTCATATTCTATTAAAAAATTATAATATGACCAATCTCATTGTGTGTCAGCTTGGGCAAGTATATTCTATTAAAACCCCAAACTGACCAAAGTCTTGTGAGTGGATTTAGTAGTTGTGCAGAATGGAAAGCGGACATTGAATGATGATGTCCAAGTTCCCGGATGTTGGCATAATTTTGTGGTTAAGTAGTTTTCACAACTACATGGCTTCAGGTTCAATCCTACCATGCTGTGCCTTGAGATGCATGAAGCTTTGTGAATGGAATTTGGTTCACAAAAACTGATTGGAATTCTGTCATTTGAACCAAGAGTGAGGATAGCTTAATGGGTAGTTGAGAAGTCGATGTCTTGTCTTTGGCGATGCAGTGTGTCAGTGGATATGAAAGTTAACTTACAAAGTGGCAATCTCAGTTCATTGACTCCTGTAGCAAATAATTTGAACTCCAGTTTAATGCAAACCAATTCTGTAATATTGTTAGAAAATCTTTGTGAAATGTTCCACAGGACTACCAAGAATCAGATTTGTTGTGTCATTGATTTGATGCCCATGCAGACAAAAATTTTCTTTACTGTGCTTATTCTGTATTGGTAAAAATTATATACAATTTTGATATTTGATAAATATTAGGGAATATTTATCCTCAAGAGTTGTTTATTAGTAGATATCTTGGAAATCTGTGAGTTGAAAGAGAGTAAATAGCTTATTCTGCTTGAGTTATGAGTTTGTAAGGAGATCTGTCAAAAGGTTTAAAGAATTGAAATATATTGTTACCAAATGTTTGGTGAAGTGGATACAAGTCACTAAACACTACACTTTTTAAAACTATCAAAGCTTTGGTGGTAAATGATTCTGTAAAGCTTAATTTTTTTTTTTTTATGAAATACTGTACTAAAGAGAGTGTTAATGCATTATATGTTAATACTCTAGTACTCTAGAATTAAGTTCTGCTTTTTAAAATTAATATTCTTATGGCTTACTGTGATCTTCAGCAGTTGCTGAATAACATGCAATGTACCTGTAAAAAGAAATATATATTAAGTATTAAATGAAATTTAAAAAAAAATAGAAAATTAACTGATAAAGTATTTTTTGCAGGAATACCTGTGTGGAAATGAATCTGGTCTCACTGATGACCTAGCACAGATTCTCAGTGAGTTGACCACTCTGAACAAAACTGAAAATGCCAAAGTAGCTCTCCGAGCACGACAGGTAAGTTATCGATTTTATTATTTTTTTTTATTGGTGGAATTAAAAGTGAGTGGTGCAGGATCTTGGGTCATTAGACCCTTTAGCATTTATATTACTCAGTCAAATATAATGCTTGTTTATTCACATTATTTTGAATTAATCATGCACTATCTTGTAGTTTTGAGATTTCAATGATGTATTTGTTTATTTTTAGAATGACATTGTAGGGTAGGTGTGATAGGTCAGATCTGGCTGGTTTGAACATGAAGGTGGTAGAGTATTTTAGCTGGATATGGCTGGTTTAACCCTTTAGCTTTCAGATTACTTTTTCAAATGTAGTATTTATTTGTTTTGTTTTGAAGTGATCATGCACTGTCTTATAGCTTTGAGATTTCAATGATGTGACTGTTTATTTTTAAAATGACATTGTAGAGTATGTGTGAGAGGTCAGATCTGGTGGATCTGAAGATAAAACAGAGTATTTTAGCTGGATATGGCTGGTTTAAATGCTAAAGGGTTAAGCCATTTCTTGTCACAATGTTTTGGATCATTTAAAAAGTAAGTGCTTGCATGAAATCAAAAGGGAAGATTGTTGCAGTTAGTTAAGTGAGAAAATGAACTAATTATATGTTGTAGTTGTTGAAATGCAGAACTTTGGGATTAGGAGTTGCAGCTATTCTATAATGACAAAATAGCTGTGACTGTACCATTTAGCTTCCAGGTTGTTTTGATTTATCAGTTAATCAATATTCGCCATTTCTTTTTTAAGATTCTGATTGCTGCACATCAGCCTGCCTTTGAACTGCGACATAATCAAATGGAATCAATCTTTCTGTCTGCTATTAATATATCTGGTCACGATTTCTGCCCTGAGAACCTTCAGGTAACTGAGTTTTTTTACCTTTCATCTATTTAAACATTGAGGATTTTTTTGATTTCTTTTCTAGAGTAAAATCATCAGTTTCTGAAAATTGATTATGCAGCTCTAGTTAAGATATTACATCTTCAACTATTTGCTTAAAGCTAAATTCCTTTCAGGCAGTGTTTAATCATACACATTTTATATATATGTCCAAAGAATTATTATTATTATTTATTATTATTATTATTATCATTATTATTATTATTATTATCATTATTATTATTATTATTATTATTATTATTTATTATTATTATTATTATTATTAATTATCATTATTATTATTATTATTATCATCATCTTTTTCTTCTTCCTAGAAACTTATTAATTCTGAGACTGCTATTTATGATGTTTTGCAAGAATTCTTTTTCCATTCAAACTCTTTGGTGAGAACAGCAGCTTTAGAGGTAAGTCTTCTAAGTAATATTGTTACAGAAGACAAATTTTCTTTACAAAGGCATTTGTGGATTCATTTATCTTGTAATAGTTTTAGAAATGAAATTTGAAATTTAGACTCTTTGAATCATTCTTCAGCAAATAAAGCTTTTAATTATCACAAGTTTGGGTATTTTCCCACTCAGTTTGAGAATTTTTGCAGTAATTATGAAATTAGCTAAATATTAGCAGTATAGTTCATTATTCCTGTGGAAGCGCAATGGCCCAGTGGTTAGGGCAGTGGACTCGCGGTTTTGATTCCCAGACCGGGCGTTGTGAGTGTTTATTGAGCAAAAACACCTAAAGCTCCACGAGGCTCCGGCAGGGGAGGGTGGCGAACCATGCTATACTCTTCCACCACAACTTTCTCTTACTCTTACTTCCTGTTGTGCCTGTAATTCAAAGGTTCAGCCTTGTCACACTGTGTCACGCTAAATATCCCCCGAGAACTACGTTATGGGTACACGTGTCTGTAGAGTGCTCAGCCACTTGCACGTTAATTTCATGAGCAGGCTGTTCCGTTGAACTGGAACCCTCGACGTCGTAAGCAATGGAGTGCCAACAACAACAAGTTCATTATTCCTATCATTGATATCATTTAATGTGCATTTTGTCCACATATTTATATCCAGCCTTTTTGGATTGCATTTAATTTAATGCAACTTTTTGATATAAAAAGGGTCCCTCCCCCGTCTGTCCCAGGAAGTGGTGCCTTGGCATAACTGCAGTCTAAAGGAAGCAAATATATGTGTGGAAGGGTGTAAATGATCTTATCTCTCATTAAATCTCATGCTGATTTACATTTACAATCATTTCTCTTCACTATTTACTTCTGTTTGATTGAGCAGTATGACCACTTTATCTAATCATGGTATTTTCTTTTATCCCAAATTAAACCACTATTTTATGTATTTGTCCTTTATTTTCTTTGTTTACCTTTCCAATATTTAAGGTGTATGTCCGAAGAGCCTATACTGCTTATGAACTTGTGTGTTTGCGTCATGATCAACTCTTGAATAGTCTCTGTGTTGTTGAATTCAAGTTTCTTTTGCCAACATCTCACCCCAACAGGTATGTTTTTCACAAATTCACAATAAATTTCTTAATTACCTTCATGATAATATTAATGTTGCTGTAGCAGCTGAGTGGCAGGAATGTTATAGTGCCTGACTAAATGCCTTGCAATATTCTGCAGTATCCGGGCAAAATGCTTAGCAGTATTTCATCTGTCTTAATGTTTCAAACTCTGCCATGGTCAGCTTTGCTTTTCATCCTTTTGGGGGTCAATAAAATAAGTACTGGTTGGGCACTGGGGTCAATGTAAACAACTTGCCCTCTCCCCTGAACTTGTTGGCTTTGTCCCAAAATTTGAGACCAATATTTTGTTACTTTCCTTCACATCTTACTGGAGTTGAATTTTTCTTTTCATATTTCCAGATAGTTACTATAAGTGCCATTCACAATTGGCTATACTTTTCCACAAAAATTTGTGGTTTTGGTTTGAAGATAGAAATATTATTTTTATTATCATTATTATGATGGTTACTGTTATCTCAATAAATTTTTGGTTCCCAATGAGAAATGCTTCATTTATATCATCAATTAATGATGTTGAACATCTCATTTCCATTTCTCTTCCCAAATAGATGTGAAGCATTTAGTTGTAAAAAGAGATGTAAATAATTTTTATTTTTTTCATGCATTTAGAAATTGTTTGATGTTACAAATATTGATTTTCTACATGATTGTCAAATAAACTCAGCATTTAATTTGATTTAATTTAAGCTTCTCTTCACATTTTCTAATGTCATTTCTAGTCCTGTAGCTGCCAAGTGTCTATTATATGGAGTAATCCTCTGTCAGTCTGTCTTTAAGTACTGTTTTGTGGATGTGGTCATTGTATGCTGTTGTTACTGTTGTCATCTTTCTGGTCCAGCTATAAGCTTCATCAGTTCATTTTCTTCTACCTCTATTGAAGCAAGGCTACTGAATATCTCAATATTGTTCCTGCATGTTGATCTACTATTTATTTTTGTTCGTAAAATCTTTGATTTCTCTTTAACAAACTTGATACAAGCTGTTATTAGTCCTCTTTGCTAACTCATGTATCTCGTATATTAAATCTGTACTGCTGATAATAGTGGAACAAAGGAGATCCACATTCCAGGTAGTGCAGAAAGTGCTCTAGCCATTATCTGTATAACATAGACACAATATTTCTTATAATTTTAACTAATTTAGGATCATTATTTAATTCTCCTATCATATTATTTTGTTTTAATATTATCATGTTTTGGTTGGTTAAAAAAAAAGAAAGAAAAGTCATTATGATGGAAATATTTAATGAAACTTCTAATATAAAACAAAACCCATTGCTGTTTTAGATGTCTTCGGTTCCCAGTACCAAACTTATGACTCAAAATTAAAATATGAAGCCAATATATTTTCAGCCATATTAACATTTTCATCATTAATTGTGATTTATGTATATATATTTTATTTTATTTGTTTTCTTTTTTTTTTTTGTTTGATCCTATTGACTTTCAGGTTGACTCATCCTGGGTAAGTGATTTCCTCTGCTTCCCTCATCTATCCTATTGCTTTAGCTTTGATATATTTGAAAGAGCAGACCAGTGCATTTACTCACATGAAAGGCTGTCCTTAATGAAATTATAAATTTCTTTGTTGTCTAGTTGTATATTGATACAAAAGGGAGAGAGATCTAAAGGAGATAAGGGTAAAAGGATAAGAAAATTATTTTCACTTAATACTTTTATATGTTAATTGCTGTTGTAGAAGTCCTAGAAAAATGTTAGTCAAATTAAGAAATCTAATAGGACAACAGTGACAGAAACTGTAGAATTCCAGACTCAGTGTTTTGTTATGTCTCTTACATTCTTAGTTCAAATTCTGCTGAAATCAACTTAACTTTCCATTCCTCTGCAGTTGATAAATTAAGTACCAGGGGTATATTTAGATTAATTCAATAACTATACCTGTTTTTATTGTAGATTTTTGGTTGACAATTTGAGAAGCAACATTGAGAGATGAAATTTTTAAAAATGAATTAAAAGTATAAGTTAATTTGTTCTTAAGTCTTATGTCTTTCAGTAGAGATATTTTGTGGAAAAGTTTTACTTTAAGAATAATTCTGATAATGAAAAAGAGAAAGAGAGA
Organism: Octopus bimaculoides; assembly: GCF_001194135.2. Lineage (NCBI taxonomy): Eukaryota > Metazoa > Mollusca > Cephalopoda > Octopoda > Octopodidae > Octopus > Octopus bimaculoides. The sequence goes on along the minus strand of NC_068982.1, from coordinate 45,088,254 downwards.
GAGAGAGAGAGAAATAAATGCTATTTTTGTTATTCTATTTCTCAGAAAGGATAAGCCTTTAACTTTTGCACGGGATAATTCTTCATCATATTCTCTTACGCATGCTTGGTTTTCAAAATATATTTCTCTTACCTAACTCTGCATCCTGTATGGTCTTTAACAAACTGGTTCTTGATTTCACACTTGGCTACAGTCTTCTTTTCTATTCAGTGCTACATTAGGTTTAAAAAGAAAAAAAAAAAAAATTACTTAGCCCTCTGTTACTAAAAAAGAATTATATGTCTATAAAATGCCTATGAAATGTTAGTTATTTCCATTCTAACTGGATTTATACTAGAGAGATCAGCCAAGTTAAATCTTTTCTTCTGAACACTTTCAAGTTCAGACTGTTTAATAGCACGCAGTAATTTCTCTACAACAAAATTTCTTAAAAATATATTTTCTTTTCTAGCACACATGATGTCTCTTCTTTCACTTCTGTGCATTCACATCACCATGTTTTGTAAGAATAGTTGCGTTTTAAGTAATAAAGTGGTGACAAATATGAACTTGAATGGTTTATTCTCTGATGTGGTTGAATTATATTTTCTGGTTTGATTTGTTGAATTAGTTTAATGATGAGTTTTGTATTTCTTATCTGTTTGGGTTTTTGGTTAGTGTTGTTAAGATGCAAAAAGAAGCTTCACATAAAACTTAGGAGTTCTGATAAACATGAGGAAGATACTAATTATATGTTCACTTAATGACTTATTCAACCAGTCTAGTTGAATAAACCATCATGTGAAAGCTAAAGTTGCCATCAAAATAAATTATAATGTTTAACTTTGTTTTTCATATTGAATCGTTCCTTCAGTAAACATTCTGTTGTTATTCTTAACCTTGCTTTAAAATAATAACCTTACGTTAACATTTATCTTTATGTATTTCATTTACGTTACTACAAATACATCAGAGCTTTAAACATCTGTCACATTTATTAAATGACCTCATTGTAGACAGTAAAATAGAGATTGAATAAAAGTTGATCCCACTTTGAATAATTAAAATGTGCGATACACTTTCTAAGTCCCTCTTTCATTTTTTGTTCTTGTGGCAATTCATCAAATTGGATATATTGTTGCCTAATTGTATTTTGATGTGTTAGCAAATATTTTTGCCTAAATATCATTATGCTATCAATGGCCAGTTGCTATGACAACCATACTACATATGTCAGCATAGAAAAATAGATGTAGAATGAGGATGACAACAATACATGTATATGCAAACACAAATGCATCTTTCTGAGATATCTTATTTCAGATTTAAAGTGTCAGCGAATGGGGAAGTTCTATTTTTGCTGAAATTGAACAATTGTATAAATGAAGTAATTTAATTTGAGAACATCAGCTACATTTCGCATTCTGATACTATCATTTTATCATCCCTACATAATCCACAAAACGTATCCATGTGTGTGTGTATGTTAGAAAAGGTCTTTCTGTTCATATGCCAAGCCAGCCTGTGGAGTGTATGCAGAAATAAATGCTGTGATGTTTTCCAAGACTAGTCTAAGCTTAAGTACCCTATCATACACTCTGACTACTTCATTCACTTTATCTATCCCAGTGGTTCTCAACTAGGGTCCATATGGCCCTTGAGGGTTCATATACGAGGGGTTTGGGTCCACATAACAAAATAGTAAATTGGGGATCTACATTAGTATTTTATAGGCCCCTGAAAAAATTTTGCTTTAGGTGTATTTATTGATATGTGTTGCAAGAATCAGTTAGGTTCCTTTCTCTGACATTTTACATAGTTCTACTTACACAAGTTAATTTGTGAAAAACAAAATAGGAATTTTGAAAGATGTTTCTATTAAAACTAGTTTTTAAACATTGAATGGCCAAGGGGTCCACAAGAATAAAATAGTAATCAAAGGGGTCCATAAATAAAAAGTTGTTGCGAACTCCTGATCTATCCATTTCTCTCACAAATCCTTGATGACACCATCCACCCCGTCACTGCTACCTACTCAGAACTCTGTTCCTTGCCTTTGAGGCGTTGTAACAATAGCAATGGAGAAGCTCATTCTTATCATCATGTTTTTCAAATAGATTTATTGCAACTTAGGTATTATTTCAAAATGCATTTTGGCATCCTGCTCTGTGTGCATAATCATATCATTTCTGAATAGTTATTGTTGTGATTTACATTATAATTGTTTGTCTCATAATGTATTAATATATTTACACATACATGCACGTATTGATATAGTAATGTAATCTAATGCATTTACAGTGATACTATTTCTATATCTATAGTTTGAAGTTTGTATTTAGTATTTCATTTCTACATTTAACTACTGTTTTCTCCTCCTGTTCTAATTTAAATGCAGGTCACTGCATTTTGTTTCTAAATGATTCTTTCATATTTAATTTTTCATCTCCCTCAGAGTATCAGGTATATGTGTAGCCAACTTTTCTCCCTAAGGCATCATATTTGCATTAAAATTAAAAAAAAAAAAACCCAAAAAACCAGTTTTTCTTACCATTATATTTAATTCCTGCTTTCTACGAACCTTGTTCTTCTTGATGTAGCCCTGCTAACCTCACACTTTCTGTCCTTCAACTTCTAACATCTTTGGCATGAAACTCTGTTTCCATTTCTCACTAACTGTCGTCTCTGTCTTAAACATTGTCCTAACCCTCACCTGTTTTCATTCATTTTTCATCCACTGTTGTAGCTGTTGAATAACTTCCTTCTTGAGAAGATTTATGTTCTGGTGGTACCTGATCAAATGTTATTGATCTAGTATTTACAATATACCCTGGTTCAATCTACTCAAGTATTACTATAATAATATAGATTTAATCAAAAGATTAAATGTGGTACTTAAAATGTTTGAGGCACCAGAATTTGGTAGGATAAAAACCAAAAACAAAATCAAGAGATTTGGTGAATAAAATTTGAAGATAAGCAACAAAAATTCAATAGGTTATAGCAGTATGTACGTTTCATACAAGCTCCATTTATTCATGTAGTGAGAACACAACAGAATGTACAATGAAAATGTACTCCTCAGCTGCATAATGGAATTTCATTTTAGAAAGTTATTTTGAAGATGTTTGCAAAAAACAAGAGTAAGAGAAGAAAACATACCATCTCGACTATGCTGCTGTTCCACAAGTATTACTATATACATTGTTAGTCAATGGTTGGCACGAGGGGATGCAGAGCTTCCCTACATGTCAACATATAGGCTGTTGCCCTTGTATTTCTCTTTAGAATATTCAAAGATGATCTAAAGCTTATGTGGCCACAGAAAAGACTGGCAAAGTGGGCTTATTGTATGACAGCCTCTGTTTTTCTAGGATTATTAGAGGTAGTTGGTGTAGAGCTTGGGGTCAGGTAAAACAGGTAAAAATGGTTTGTATGTATAATTTTCTGGATTTCTGGATAAAATGTGTGTGGCAATTATTTTATGATAGTATTTTTTGAAATCTGAAATGTTGCTGATAATGTTGGGGGCATATGAACAGTGTATAAATAATCTGAGAGATATATCTCAGTGAAGAAGAATCAGGTATAGTATACAAGAGAGAAGGTCGCATTAATATGGGCATGTGAGATGTTTAGGGGATGACTGCTGGACTAGGGAGAGCCGATGTAGATGGTGGTGGTGGTGGTGGGGGATGAAAGAAGAATTGTGATGAAGTGGTAAAGACTGGACTGAAGATGCGGCATTTTGCAGAGCAGACAACAAAAGACCATACTGATTAGTGATGATCTGTCCACCCACAGCAAAACACACCCTGGTATGAGGGTAATATTTAGAGTACATTATTTACATTTGACGGATATTTGTCCTCATCTTGTATGTTGTTAACACGTTTCGGCTGATATACCCTCCGGCCTTCATCAGGTGTCTTGGGGAAATTTCGAACCTGGGTTCTCATTCCTAAGGTATTTTTTGTTGTTGTTGCTGTTACTGTTGCTGTTGCTGTTGCTGTTGTTGTTGTTGTTGTTGTCACTCCCTGGAATCGAACTCGGAATCTTGGGGTTAGTAGCCCCTGCTCTTAACCACTACACCATATGCCCCGGCATATGGCATAGTGGTTAAGAGTAAGGGTGACTAACTCCAAGATTCCAAGTTCAATTCCAGGCAGTGACCTGAATAATAATAATAACACCAAAAAATACCTTAGGAATGAGAACCCAGGTTGGTTCTAAATTTCCCCAAGACACCTGATGAAGCCTGGAGGGTATATCAGCCTTATGTTAACAACAAACAAGATGAGGACAAATATCTGTTAAATGTAAATAATGTACATAATTCCTCATCTTTTAAATATAGAACTGTCATATTTAGAGGCTGAAATATTTTGTACCTGGCAAAGCCTAATATTAGCTACCCTCTTTACTTTGCATCATTTATCCCCATATTGTTCACCCTCTCTCCTTGTTTGTCTCTTTATCACTCATAACTCTCCATCTCTCCACTACTTGTGTTGACATCATCCTCATCACTCCAACTCCTTTGTCCTTCACTAGGCCTGTGTATATGACACAGCATCAGACCACCCTCAACTCCCTACCCAATATACCATCTCCCTCTTCCTCTCCCTCTCTGCTTGGCCACTTCTGGTACCACCTGTCATTTACCTTTACATCTGTCTCATCACTCCTGTTAACCTTTGTCCACTTCTGCTACTGTCAATCACCCTGCTCCATCTGACTCCTCCTCCAATAACCCCTGCCTTTGCATTATACTCTTGGTTCTTTTATCTACCCTTTCTGGTCTATCTGATGTCCTTGTTGTCTCTTCTCTTCCCATCTTCACTCACTATCACAAATGTACACACCCTAAGGTTATTGAGTACTTCTCCTCAATTATACTCTTGCCCCACTCCCACCTCTCAGCCATTGTTTCTGGTCTTTCTATTGCTATTGCTCCCTCTCCCATTCCCTTCCTTTTCCCACATGGCTTGGATTACTAAGTGTTCTCTATATTTACTGCGTATTCTTGAGTTGGTGGAATCATGCTGGACAAAATACTTAGCAGTATTCCTTCTGGCTTTACATTCTGAGTTCAAATACTACCGAGGTCAACTTTCACTTTCATCCTTTTTGGGTCCATTAAGTAAGTACTAGTTGAATACTGGGATTGGTGTAATTGACTAACCCATTTCCCCTCAACATTTTAGGCCTTGTGCTTATAGTAGAAAAGATACCTATTGCAAAAACGTGTGCATAATTTAATAATTAGTATTTAGTCATAGAATTATTGCAAATATCTAGATTTGGAAAGCTATCTAATACCTGATATTATCATCTGTACACAAATACATGTATCAATTTATTATTGAATAAATATTTATAGTTTATTCACAACCTATCACCTTTCAACATGATTCACTGTTGTCTCACCTTCCTAGATGATATCTGTCCCCTGTGCATCCTTATTTTGTTTTGACTTTGCTCCATTTTGTAGCCTATATTACCACCTTGTACCACCTCCTTTCCCAGCATGCACCTTCCATTCAGATGTTATTTCTTACATGTTCTGTTATCTTTGTTGTACCTGTCAGCGGGTGGTGGTGGTGGTGGAGGTGATGGGACATTGATACTCTGCTGATGAACTCATCTCTTAGCATTCTTTCACTTTAACCAGGTTCTTGTAGCCATGTTCAAGCTCCTGCATATTCACAAGCCATCTTTTATTTAGTTTCATCTCATAAGTTTCATAGTATTGGGTTGGTGCATAATTATTGCGATTTTTTTTTTTTTCAACAAATTTTATTCAACAAAAACAATAACAATATTTAACAAAAACATCTTTGAACGACGGTCTGACCATCTGCTAAGCAAATGGGAAGCAGTAATTGAAGTAGATGGTGAATATGCTCCAGAATAATCATTTAAAGATGTTTTTGTTGCATGTTGTTATTGTTTTTGTTGAAAAAAGAGCCACAATAATTATGAACCAACCCAATAATATTGTCACATGTTGTTTATAACTGAATTGACTTACAAAGAACAAGGAAGACTATTCTTTATACTTGTTTCAGTCACTGGACTGCAGCCTTGCTGGGCTCTATCTTGAAGGGGTTTTAGTTGGAGAATTTGACCCCAGTTTCTCTTTTTGAAGTCCAGTCATTATTCTATTGGTCTCTTTCTACTGACATCAGTTGCTGAGGGACAAACACAGCCACAAAGGCATTGATGTGTATGTGCAAGTGTGTGTGGACGCACACACACATGTGCAGTGCAGGCATGGCTGTGTGGTAAGAAACTTGTTTCCCAACCACATAGTTCCAGGATCAGTCCTACTGTGTGACACCTTGAGTAAGTGTCTTCTCTTATAACTTCGGGCTGACCAAAGCCTTGTGAGTGGATTTGGTTGACGGAAACTGAAAGAAGCATGTCGTATATATATATATATATATATATATATATATATAGGCACAGGTGTGGCTGTGTGGTAAGTAACATGCTTACCAACCACATGGTCCTGGGTTCAGTTCCACTGTGTGGCACCTTGGGCAAATGTCTTCTACTTTAGCCTCGGGCTGACCAAAGCCTTGTGAGTGGATTTGGTAGAGGGAAACTGGAAGAAGCCCGTCTTATATATACATACATATATATATTAATAAATTTCAGGGTGGTAAAATATTATTTAGAAATTTTTTACCACCGTGGCCTAGCGTGTAGAAAAACTAGTCAATAGACTATATATTATTCATTATATATACAGTGTACATTTAAACACATAAGAGATGGCCATAATTGGACATCTAAACCGCTAGAAGGAGTAGTTAAAATCCCTTTCATTCCCTTTCGAAATTACCCCTAATTGTGGTTTGTATTTTAGCTACTCCCTTTAGTGGTTTAGATGTCCGATTATGGCCATCTCTTATGTGTTTAAATGTACACTGTATATATATATATATATATATATATATATATATATATGTATGCATACATGTGTGTGTATATATTTGTGTGTCTGTGTTTGTCCCCCCAACATTGCTTGACAAACGATGCTGGTGTGTTTAGGTCTCCATAACTTAGCGGTTCGGCAGAAGAGACCAATAGAATAAGTACTAGGTTTACAAAGAATAAGTCCTGGGATCGATTTGCTTGACTAAAGGCGGTGCTCCAGCATGGCTGCAGTCAGATGACTGAAACAAGTAAAAAAATATATATATCCTGGTGCCATATAAAATGGTCCCCAAGACACCCTGTTGAGTGATTGGTGTTAGGAAGAGCATCCAGCTATAGAAACCATGTCAAAACAGAAAATGGAGCCTGGTGCAATGATTGGCCTGGCCAGCTCCTGTCAAACTGTCCAAACCATGCCAGCATGGAAAACAGATGTTAAATAATCTTTTCTACTCTAGGCACAAGGCCTGAAATTTAGTGGGAGGGGGCCAGTCGATTAGATCGGCCCAGTACCCAACTGGTACTTAATTTATTGACCCCGAAAGGATGAAAGGAAAAGTCGACCTCGGCGCAATTTGAACTCAGAACATAAAAACAGACAAAATACTGCTAAGCATTTCACCCAATATGCTAACGTTTCTACCAGCATGCCGCCTTACAGGCGTTAAATAATGATAA
>NC_068982.1:45029177-45080477 GCF_001194135.2 Octopus bimaculoides | reverse complement strand
ATATATATATATATATATATATATATATATATATATACACACATACCCACACACATACATACATATGTATGTATATATATATATATATATATATATATGATTTAATTATGAGGATTCTCAAGGTATAACAACTTGTATGATACCAGAAATGGTTAAGTATGATCACATAGAACTCAAAGTGAAATAAAACAACATTGAAGTGTTAGCTGGATACTGTTGATAATGCAAGTACTAAATCCAAATTATAACCCTAGATTCAGTTCACTAGTGGGTCCTTGGTGAGGCTTAGATATAAAAATGCCATTTGTGATTACTTATATTCCAGCAGGTGGACAAATTGAAATGAACTGTCTGGCCACTTAAAATAAAGAACCCAAAAATAAGTCTGAAAGTGAAGAAACATTTAATCCATAAGCATTAGTTTGGCTAAATATATTTTCTTTCATCTATGGCTCTTGAGGAACTCGTTGCTAAACAAAATGTATTGTACTGTTGTTAATTCATACTGAATATATGAAAGTTGACATTTATAACAATCCTATAAGAAAATTACAAGACATTTCAAGGTGGCGAGCTGGCAGAATCATTAGTGCTACTGGCAAAATGCTTGGCAGCATTTTGTTCATCTTTACACTCTGAGTTTAAATACCACTGGGGTCAACTTTACCTTGAAACTGCTGGCCTTGTGCCAAAATTTGAAACTGATATTACTAGACGTGTCATCTCCTGACCTAGAAGTTATATTTAGTTTGAGGTGGGGGAAGAGTGATGTTCTTGATGTTTCCAGAATATTCCTAAGTTGATGGTAAAGAGGCACAGTGCTTGGTAATCTTCATGAATTTTTGAAAGTCGGTTATTTGCATGTATGTGTAAGAGTAAACTTAAATAAGGCAGGGGTTTCAGATGGCTTCAGTTATAGGGATTCAGAATTTGGCAAAGTGCTTAGGACAGAGTTGAGAGGTATGAAGTTCATTCAGGACGACAGGAAGAGGTGTGAGAGATGGTATTTAGGCATTAAGTTTAGGGAAGCAGTGTCTTATGTTGCTATTGGTAATACAGATAGAAAGAAGATGAAGTACATTTGGTTCTGAAGTTTAACAAGGAAGATGATGTAGTGTCTTTGACTTCACTGATGAATTTAATAAGTAGTGCTGTGCTTGATTGATAGGTTGGCAAAATATTTTGTTTTTCTCTTCTTTTATTTGAAGCAATAAAACACAAACTATCAGCCAATGTGAGTTAAATATTATTAGAAGGCTCTACAAATGTATGTAACATATAGCAATATCTTAATTACCATCATTGACAGTATCTGTTTTAAAAATATGGCTTTTTCATTGAAACACTATAAAGGATCAACCTGTTGGAGAATGCTAGTTGGTGTTCTTGTGTTGACGAGTGTTCTAATGGATTTTCTTCTTTATATATTTTTCTTTTCCAGATTGATGGTAATGCGGTTTGATGGCAGCATAACAAAAGATGATATAAAACAGCAATGGGATCATAATGAGTCTTCCATGCTCACTGAGAGGATGGGTATTGTTGCTGCTTTCTCATCATTTGCAGAACTCAGAGAGTAAGTAACTAAATGAAGTTTACTACTAGCTTCATCTGAGTGATAATACATACATCAATGGGTTGAAAGAAATATCTAATGAGTTACCTATTTTATTCCTTTTATCTTATTAACTTAGTATACTATTTGGGCAACAATATTCTGTTGCCCTAACAAAGTTGGTAACAATGTACTGTTGCCCTAACAAGGCTGGCTGAAGGGGATTTTTCAGGAATGGTTTGTTAATATCACTTGCTATATATACATACATTACACTTTACACACTTCAAATACAAGGGTGTATGAAGCACTTATGTTTTTGTATGACTAAACGTACAAGTGTGCATGCACACACAACACACATGCACAAAACAATCTTGTGTACAGTTTGATGAATTGGAAGCTATTTTTTTTTATATTCTGGATACTTATTATTAAAAGGTGCAATCCCCAAGGACTGACACTATATCATCGACTACTTCAAAGGTAAAAGTGATGTATTGGAGACAAGCAATTGTGATCTCAAACTGATAAACAAAGCTTTGAAAGTAGTTGAGAGAGTTAAAAGTTTGTACAGGTTAGAGTTACAGTTTAGGTTTGTATCAGAACATGAAACCACAAAATCCATATTTCAGTTGAGAGCTGCAGGAGACTCTTAATACAGAATAAATCACTTTGCTTTGAATTTGTTGACCTGGAAAATAGCTTTTAACCAGGTTTCTTCTGTAGGCTGGTGGGCTCTTACAAAACAGTCAGATGAATGGCATATTTAAGATATGTATTAATTGTGGAACTGTGGTTTTGGGTTTATTGTTAAGAGGATTATTGTAATTTATGTCAGTGACACAATTATGTTTGAGAATGTAACAACCACTGTAATCTTTATATATACACCTTACCAATAAGATTAACATATGAATGAATGGGCCATTTTTGTTTTCAAGTATATAGTAAGTGCTACTGATAAAGTTGATGATCAGAATTTCATTATCAAAAGTAATTTTAATGGTTATGTTAATCCACTTGAATGAATATAATATATATCTGAAAGGTTATCGCTGGAAAAATGTATGGAACTTATTTGATGCCAATTGTTCTAACATCTGCAGCACAAACTTCAGAAAATAGGGCAGTCAATCAAAAGATTTTGAATTAGATTGGCTTTATTGTGTCCAAGAAAATGCATAAGCAAATGGTTATAAACTCAGAATTTATTAGTTGTCAGTAATATCTCATTCTGTTTTAGGCTAGTGGGTCGTAGATTTAGATTAAAAACATTAGGAACAGCTAGGATAAATACAGTGGAGAAAGTTGCTATTATGTATGATATGCTACAAGTGTCTCTAGTAAAGGCTTTTATGTTTCATAGAAAACTCATAAAATGTAAAGGATAGCTGTGTCTCTGTAATAGATGTAACTTTGTAGACTATGTATTGAATGAGACATTGCCACTGAAATGTTTGCCCGACATATCTAATTGATCTGTTCTTATTGTCATCGCCCTTGGTAGCTTTTTATTTTTCTGATTACAATTGCCAACTTTTTGCGGTTATTAATCTTTAACCCTTTTGTTACCATATTTCTGTTGAAACACACTGCTTTTGTTTCAGTTAATTTTCAAAATAATGAATAATTTAGTAAAATGACTTAGTCGTTTTTAAGATAGTGTTTGAAACATAAATTAACATGTCTGAGAGAAGGTTTTTAATTTAAATCACTTTAAAACAGGAAATTTGTATTATAGAATTGGGGCAATCTCAAGCAGGTTGGTATCAAAAGGGTTAAAAAAAGTATTTTTTTTTGTTTTAAATATTGGAATATTTAAGGCAGTGAGCTGGCAGAATCATTAGCATGCCAGACAAAATGCTTAGTGGCATGTTGTCTGTCTTTACGTTCTGAGTTCAAATTCTGCCTCAGTCAGCTTTGCCTTTTATTCTTCTGAGATCGATAAAATAAGTACCAGTTGAGCACTGGAGTTACTGGCCTGGTGCCAAAATTTGAAACCAATATGAAACCATTTAATGTTATTCTTATTGTAGAAGTAAATTATTTTATAGTAACAATAAATAATTTATAATCCTATAAAAATTGTTCTTGCAAAGTGAATTCACTCAGTTCTTGTTAAGGGAACAAATTATTGGGATGTAATTCTGGTTTCCCATTCTCATTGATTTTTTTATAATTTGTTTGTTTTAGATATTTTGATGAATTAATGCTGAGGTTTTCTGATGAAGATGCATCTGAAATTCCTTTAATACAGAAGACTTTACAATCAGGAATGGAAGATGCTGTTTCTATACAAGTTAGTAGTAATTTTAGTTATGCAATCCTTTTTTAATAGTAATATTTTGTTTTGCAATTCTATTCTAACTCATCATGTTTGCTCGATTATTTGGTTGTTGTGTGTTCTAAATGAACAGTAAATGAATTTTCTTTTATCCCATATAGAGTACATCTGACATTGATGAGCCTATTAATATTATCAATGTGTCTATCAAATATTCTGAGAAACTGGATGATGAAACTTTGGCTCAAACATTTCAAGAGTTCTGTAAAGAGAAGGTTGGTGGTTCTTATTGTAATATGAAGGATTTTTCAAAAACTTTGGTATAAAACATCTAAGTTATAGCTGGAGAAATAAATTTAAAAAAAGTGTAGTGTTGTGTTTTTATGTCTTTTAAAGCATTCGAAATGTAAGTAACTGGTTCAGTTGGGAATTGAAATGTCAATAATTTAGTCCGCAAAAATTTTGATCTTGCACTAAAGTACCTGACTCTTCAAATAACGAAGAATTTCTTCAAATAAATACAAAACCAATATTTTTATCATAGGAAAAAATTAACCCCACCCAATCTTCACAGATTTTGTCTACCTCTCCTCTCCTATTTCCTCTATCTCTTGCCCTCTCCCCAACTTCTCAACTGCTCTGTCCCTAATCACTTCTACTTGCCTTGTACCTTGAGGTGCCACCTGTATACACCTTCACTGCTATCTATCTCTTTGGAGAAACTACTAATTCATTCTCACTCTCTCCCATAAATGTGAGTAGTCATGTGCCTCTGAAACAAAATCCCACTCTGTCCCAATCCCTTCTCTCATACCTTAACCCCATCTAGCATAAGGGTGCCTCCTGTCTCTCCTTGGATTTTGTAAACTTATGATATGCATGGCAACCTCACTAGTGTCTGAGGCATGGAAAAAAGCACCCAAGATACACTGTAAAGTGGTTGGCATTAAGAAGGACACCAATCCATAGAAACCATACCAAAGCAGACACTGGAGCACAGTGCAGTGTTTGTACCCGTTGGATCCTGTCACACCGTCCAACCCATGCTAGCATGGAACATGAACATTAAATGATAATGATGATGATGATAATTATCTATTATATTATGGGCACATTATTTTATTAAACCAAATGGTCTTTGTATTTATCATCATCATCATTTTAATGTCCACTTTTTCCATGCCTACATAGTAGGACAAAATTTTATTCAGGTAGATCTTCTACAGCTAGATGCCTTTCCTGCTGGCAGCTCCTACCTGTTTCCAAGTGTTGTAGTATTTCCACATGCCCAAACATATTGCAGAGAGAGAGAGAGAGAGAGAGAAAGACACACACACACACACACACAGCATATACTATCAGGCTCAGCTGCTGATATTGGGGGTTGCATTCTATGCTTTGACCCAAGCATAGAATGGGGCTTGCCTCTTTGAACTGGGAAATGAATGGAATGCCTGGTGTGTGTCTTGTTGTGGCTACCCACTCCTAAAAAAATGGGGAATAGGCCTGGGTATATAAAAAAAAATGCTGTGTAAATAATTAGTTTAATATACTAGCAGTTATATATATCTTTTTAAATGAACTAAAATTTATTTTTATACATTTCTTTTCTTATTTCAGGAGAAAATATTAAGTGAAAAGGGCATACGCAGAATAACTTTCTTGGTTCTGTTTAAGGTAAACCAAATTACATTTCCTCTCTTTAATTTATTAAATAAAATGAAATATCCTGTTGTTAAATGTTGTCAGAATGTTTAGTTTTTATTAGAAGTGTATCTATTCAGCTTGGTTTTTCTCTAGTAGATTAATGTTGTCTTTATGTTGAGTATGTAGCTTGAGCTTGTGTTGACACACTGTAAGTGGGGTAGGGTTGGGGGTCTGGTAAAAGAGATAAATGCTGGAGCATCTTTTATCTGTTTTAAACTACTGCCATGCTGGGGCACTGCCTTGAAGAATTTTTTGTCAAATGAATTGACCCCAGTACTTATTTTTACCTTAAGCCTGGTAGTTACTGTATTGATCTCTTTTTACCGAACTGCTAAGTTACAGGGACTTAAACAAAGCAACATTAGTTGTTGAGCAGTGGTGGTGGGGGCAAACACAGACACAAACACACATGCATGCACATACACATTCACACACACATATGATGGGCTTGTTTTAGTTTCCATCTGTCAAATCCATTCACAAGGCTTTGGATCAGGCGCTATAGTAGAAGTCATGTGCTTGAGGTGCCATGCACACACATTATGTGGAACATAACTTTCAACCATATCTAATTCTTCATAAATATTTGAATAAACTGAATAGGAAACCCAGGAAGAAATAGTTGAGATTTATAATGAGTTTATTTATGTTTTACAATTTCAGCGGGAATTTCCTCAATTCTTCACTTTCCGTGCCCGTTTTGGGGTAAGTTGTTCTATTTTCTATTTTAATATTTACATAATGAAATTATCATTTGTGTTTATGAATACAACACAGTATTATTGTAAATTTTGTTGACATCAGAAATTTGGATTGCTGTGGTCCGTTGATAGAATGCCTGTCATATTTACAGGAAATGTGGATTCAAGTCTCACTGACAACCTTCAACTTTTCTGTCCAAAGGGTTTTTAAACTTGATATATAGATGCTGTTATTTATAGCTTTATGAAGGAGGTGAGTTGGCAGAATTGTTAGCACACTGGGCAAAATGCTCAGTGGCATTTTGTTCGTCCTTACATTCTGAGTTCAACTTCCACTGAGGTCGACTTTGCCTTTCATCCTTGGAGGGGGGGGGCGATGAAATAAGTACCAGTTATGCACTGAGGTTGATGTAATTGACTTGCTCCCTTCCCCAAAATTTCAGGCCTCGTGCCTATAGTAGAAAGGATTATTTATAGCTTTATCTGCTTCAAGATCCACTGGTCTAAAAAGCAAAAATGAAGAAAATTATTTTAGAGGAGTAGTAGCACCACCTGTGACCTTTTTGCAGGACCTCCAAATAATCTGTTGGTGGGAAAGAGAGGTAACAACCACAATACATAGGTTGCTATATTAGTAAACAGCATATCCAGACATCAACTTATCTTCAGATTGAAAACTGGGTCTGAATATTTGCAGCAAACTATATTTTATCATAAGCACTCAAAAGACAGGTGATGGTGTTAAACAGGACAACAGATTAAGTCTACACCCAAGAGCAGATTAAAGACCAACTGATGGACTTTTGAAAAGTTTCTGTCTACTCAGTTTCATTCATAAAACTTGTCTCAACCTGATATCATGCAACATGATAAAACCATCTGACTGGAAAGTAAACTATTTAACTATATGGCCATATTTAACTACATAGCCATATTCATAGTATCTGTAAACCTTATGTTACATGCCTGTTATTATTTTATAAGAATTAGTTCTATTCAATAGAGAAAAACTTTAGCTCTCACATGTTCTACTTAAGTTTCAGTTTGAAAAATGCAAACATTTATTTTGTACTTCAAAGACAGGATAAAAGTGATGTAGTTGTATGTATGTAATTTTTACTATTAGTCTTTTGACAACTGACATTTTTAAATGTCCATGTTTTTTAAACTGACCGTTCAAATAAGAATATACAAAATATATAATTACAATAATAGCCTTATTACTTTAGCTTATATTGTTAAATTTGATTTGAACTTCTTTATATTTGTTATTAGTGATTATAATAATAAATTTTGTCCTAATAGTAATGCATTTGTTGCTTTGTGTCTTGCTTTAGTTTGAAGAGGATAAAATTTACCGCCATCTTGAACCTGCCCTGGCATTCCAATTGGAGATCAATCGGTTAAGAAACTTTGATCTTGAAGCTATTCCCACTGCCAACCATAAGATGCATCTCTACTTGGGAAAAGCTAAGGTGAGTTTAGTAAATTATACCTTTGCATCACATTTCCACCCCAGATGTCGCTGTCCTATGTAGGTCAAGTTTACCTTGTTTCAACATGTAAATTGTTCTCAGTTTTACTTTTACAGTAACATAGCTTCATTTTTTTACATTACTTCACTGACCAGAACCATAAAACTTTTAAATCTACTAAAGAACTCCTGAACTACCAAATTGCAAGTAATGTGTAACCTTTTTTTAGGATAGCAATTCTCATATTTGTGAAATCATAACTTTGCAAATCAAACTGTCTATTATATTGGTCCAGACAATACGATTGTGCAGTATGGTGAATTTGCATTCACTGGTACTCCAATATTATTATCATCTGCTATTGAATTAAAAATGATTTTGCAGAGTTAGGCAATAGTTTAGTTAAGTTGCTCTTAAAATGACAGTGTTATGTTTAAAGTTTTCTTTTTGTTATTAGTTGCAGTCCTTTGTTCTATCAAGTTAACTTTTAACCTCCATTTTATCTTTTATTAGCTTTGCATAGCTAAATGTCACATCCCCTTTTTATTACTTTCTACAGGTTGCAAAAGGCCAAGAAGTTACTGACTATAGATTCTTTGTGCGTTCTATTATTCGTCATTCAGACTTGGTCACAAAGGTTTGTTTTATATATTTTTTAATCATTCACAAGATATGATTAATTGAAATATTGGATATGCAAAAAAAAAAAAAATCATTTGTTTTTATTCTTCATAACATTGTAAAGTCTTCAACAATAACATTTAGAAAAGCTGTAATTAAATTTGAATTCAGCTCATAATGAATAACATATCATGTACTTCATATGATAAGTCTTTAGCTAAGCCTTTTTACCATAAACTGCCTGTAGTTGTTGCTTTAGAAAGGCTAATTTTTTTTATATGTAACTTTTAGACTATTTCTATATATAATTCTATATCTGTTTCTATTTGTAACTGTATTTTGCTAAGCATATCTTATTTTACTTTTTCTGGTTCTCAACCATTTTTTACCTATGGACCCTTTTGATTCCTATTTTACTTAGGTGGACCCTCGTAGTCAGTTGATGTTTAGAAAAATGCTATTATGTTTTTATAATTAAATATTTAGGAATTTTATAAAAAATGTTAGAATATTTTGTGCATTGTTGATATGTAAGCAATTTATTGCACATAAGTTTTAACAGCAAAACCTTATGTAGACCCCCAAGGGTCATATGGACCCAGTTGAGAACCACTGGTTTAAACAAACATTGAGATCACTTCAAATATGTTTGTTCATTGACAACACTGTTTTCACGCACTCACTGTTATATTTTGTTTAGCCAGTGCCAATGTTGTGTGTGACCAGCTCATGTTTTGATGCTGATATACTATAAAGAAACAAATGCTTCCAGAGCCAATTTAAGGTTGTCTCTCTTGTAGTTTACGTGGTGTTGATCATTGCTTAGGAGCTAGAAATGCAATCACTGTTCTGCTGAAGGAAGGCACCTTGAAATGATTGTTGGTGTTTTTCAACAACCTATTGCCTAAAGCAAGAAAGGCTTTCCACAGCTAATTTAACTGTGAATGCATCCTTTGTACAGGTCAAATATGTCTCAAACATATTTGAACTGATCTAAATGCTTGTTTATATGCAACACTGTTTTCGCTTGCCCTTTACAATATCTTCAGTATTTCTTTTATTGTTTCCACTCATTTGATTGGAAGTGCCACTTTCGAGAGAATAGTTGATTACATTGATGCCAGTACTTATTTTTATCAACTTCGAAAATAATGGAAGACAAAGTGGACTTTGTTGGAGGTTTGGACTCAGAATGTAAAGGGAAATATCCAAATACCACAAGCTGTTTTGTTCTGATATGCTACCAATTCTGTCATCTATACAACATATAGCCTTGGTGCAGTTAGGACCAATAACATATCAATAACACTTCAATTCTTCCCTATATTTTCTTGTCCTTTTATATTTTTTTAATATTTTTTAAATATTGTTTTTATATATTTTTTAACATCAAATAAAACTTTGGATTTTTTTGTTTTAAATTTTTGTTCCTAGGAAGCATCTTTTGAATATTTACAAAATGAAGGGGAACGGACATTGCTTGAAGCCATGGATGCTCTTGAAGTTGCTTTCTCACATCCATTTGTAAGAATTGTTTGGTATTTAATTTAATTTTGCAATATATCACTCTAAGACAATATTTAATTAATTCTAGAAATTACCCATACACTTGGCATTAATTATACTTGTTGGAAAAGGCTTGTAATTTTAAAAAGTTATTAAAAAATTTTCATTTTAGACTTCAGTTAACTGATGCTTAACTGTGAAATCATATAACAGCTCTCTTTCTCTCTCTCTTTCTTTCTTCCTATTTCTCCCTCTCTCATTGTCCAAACTTGTACTTCTCTTTCAGTCTAAAAGAACTGACTGCAATCATATCTTTTTGAACTTTGTACCAACACTGACTCTGTCTGAACCTGGCAAGGTGAGAAATTGTTAAATGACTCCTTGATTTTTACTTTTGTTTCCTCTTTTGAAAGATGTGAATTCTATCATTAACGGGGTATGCGCAAAAGTCTGCTTGTTTTTGTAGTTATTTACCCCTAAATCAGATCTATGATCTAATGCTTTCCAACTGTGACTATCCCTTCTGTTTTTTTTTTGTTTTCTCCTCACTAAACATTTTGTATCTAGGACTGTTCTAAGTATATACTGTCCGAAAGTGTACGAATAAGTAGAATTTTAGTGATTATTTTGGTTATATTTAGTTAGATATGGATACAGTGTATATGATTGTGCATGTCTGGTCACTACAATAATTATCATGGAGCTAGCAGCCTCTATTTTTACTTGTAGGTTTATAAGCCATATTGGTAATACTCAAAGCTTTTCTAACCATCTAATCATTTACCAAAATGTGTGTACTGTGGAGGAGTGTAAATATACATATATATGTGTCACTGTCCGAGCGTGTTCATTGCCAGATCAGCTGTCTGGCTTCCGTGCTAGTGTCCCGTAAATAGCACCATTTGAGCGTAATCGTTACCAACATCGCCTTCTAGCACTTGTGCTGGTAGCACGTTAGAAAATCATTCAAGCGAGGTCGTTGCCAGTGCCGCTGGACTGGCACCCATGCAGGTGGCATGTAAAAAACACCTTTTTGAGTGTGGCTGTTGCCAGTACCATGTGACTGGCCCTTGTGCCGGTGGCATGTAAAAGCACCCACTACACTCTCGGAGTGGTTGGCTTTAGGAAGGGCATCCAGCTGTAGAAACTCTGCCAGATCAGATTGGAACCTGGTGCAGCCTTCTGGCTTGCCAGTCCTCAGTCAAATCTTCTAACCCATGCTAGCATGGAAAGCGGACGTTAAACGATGATGATGATGACGTGTGTGTGTATACATGCACACGTGTGTGCATGTACACAGATATGTGTATATCTGTGCATGTGTGTGTCGGTAGTCCAGCCCATGCCAACAGGAAACATGGACATTAAATGATAATAATGATGATACATATATATATATATTGTAGCTGGAAGATACAGTACGGAATATCGTAATGCGTTATGGTAGCAGACTGTGGAAACTACGTGTGATGCATTCAGAACTGAAGTTTATGATTCGGTGAGTAAATCTCCCTTAGATTTTTTTTATCAGTGAATGAAAAATATTCTTTTCTACTCTAGGCACAAGGCACAACATTTTTGGGAAGGATGCCAGTCGATTAGATTGACCCCAGTATGCAACTGGTACTTAATTTATTGATCTATATTTAAGAGATGAAGGATTATGTACATTATTTACATTTGACGGATATTTGTCCTCATCTTGTTTGTTGTTAACACGTTTTGGCTGATATACCCTCTAGCCTTCATCAGGTGGCTTGGGGAAATTTCAAACCTGGGTTCTCATTCCTAAGGTATAGTTTCGATGTAATTATAATTATTATCATTATTATTATTCAGGTCACTGCCTGGAATCGAACTTGGAATCTTGGGGTTAGTAGCCCGCACTCTTAACCACTACGCCATATGCCCGTGGGTATATATCAGCCGAAACGCTGTGTTAACAAACAAGATGAGGACAAATATCTGTCAAATGTAAATAATGTAAATAATGTTAATTTAAGCACCCACTACACTCTTGGAGTAGTTGGCGTTAGGGAGGGCATCCAGCTGTAGAAACTCTGCCAGATCAGATTGGAGCCTGGTGCAGCTATCCAGTCCTCAGTCAAATCGTCCAACCCATGCTAGCATGAAAAGTGGACGTTAAACGATGATGATGATGATGATGATGAACGTTAATTTATTGACCACCAAAAGGGTGTAAAGCAAAGTCGACCTCAGTGGAATTTGAACTCAGAACGTAAAGACAGATGAAATATTACTAAGCATTTCACCCAGCATGCTATGGTTTCTGTCAGCTTGCCGCCTTATTGTGAATAAAAAATATTAACATTGCACTGCAACTGTTCTTAATTAAAGAGTTCTTTAAATAAGTCCATGAAGTAATGAGAAATCTGTGTCAAAGAAAACTTAATAAAAGGATTTAGTCTGGAAACCAAGGAATAAGAGTTACTCAATAACACATATTCGGTATTGAAATACTTGCAGTAAAGTACACAATCAAGCTACTTATGCATTTAAAGTTACTCTTCACAGGTTACTTGTAGTTTTATACTTTTTCTCTCTTAAAATTTAGACTAGTGATTCTCAATATGGGGCATACACTGCATGGTGGGGTCTGGGAAAATTGTGATGGGGCATGGGCTCCCCAATTTTTTTTTCTCTTTTTTTTAGTGGGGCATGGAATTGTGAAAATTTTTTTTTTTTAGTCAGTAATGTACTTCTTTTTATACTCTGTACTTAAAAAAAGAGTTACCGGTAGATTGTTTTGTATTAAATAGTTGTGATAAAATATTAAAAATAAAGTTGTTTTTTTCCCAACCACCATGGGGCATACACTTTTATGGAAAGTTATTGTGGAGCCTGGGGGAAACATGGGTTGGGAAACACTGATTTAGACTGTTATCTCATCAAGAAAAGAAGAAAAAAAAAACCCCAAAAAAATGACAGCTTTAATTTTAGAAAACCATAACAAAGAAATGTTATAATATTATTCTCTTTTGAATTCCAGACTACATTCCAATGGTTCAAGCTTCCCGATTCGACTAAATGTGACCAATGAGAGTGGATATTATTTAGATATATCTCTTTACCGAGAGGTTACAGATGCAAAAACAGGTTTGGTAGGTATTACTAATTTTAATCTGTGTTAATTCACTATGTATTAGCTAAACAAAATATGTTACTGAAATGCATTACTTGCCTGTACACTTAGTATGTTTTCTGGCTTTGGGAAATGTTTCTTTGCTTAAGGTTGCAAAACATCTGCACAGTTATTCTTAACTAACCAGTTTTACTGGAAGCATCCAAATTAGTCTTGTGGAACCCACTTCATAGTGACGTAAGAAGATGAAAACGTTGTCACACTTACATCGACAACTTGATTGCAGACACTGGCCTGGAATGAATCCAGGACATCAAATCAATGATGGTGGACTGAGAAGTGTAGCAGGTAGACTTTGTTGCTATGGCTCAGGTTGGAACCCGGCCAAAATAATAACAATAATGTGATGGAAAGCTGTGTAATGTGTTTAATCTTTTAATATTCGAACTGGCTATACCCGGCTCAAATATTCTATCTCTTTTATGTCCAAAATGTCAGAACCTGGCTTCTTACAATGTCATTCTAAAAATATACAATCACATCATTGCAATATCAGAGTTTCAAGATAATGCATGATTGATTCAAAACAATGTGAATAAATGAGCATTGCATGCTATTCATAATGATAACCATTGTCTGCTGACAGTATTAAAAACAGACTAAAATGGTTGATGGATTTTGGTCAGAAGCTGAACATAATATATACAGCAGAATAATATATAAGTTCAGTACTGTTCTTTTGAGATACATCATATAATACCAACATTTGGACTCATGAAACCATGTGCAAGTAGTTTGATACATTAGGTTGTCACAATAAACAACTTATAATACAGTTTTGTCTGCTGCTTTCTTAATTGTACCCATCAACAGCTGATTAATAACAATAATTTTAATGATAATGCATTTTAATTTTGAGGGGAGGGTGTTAGCCAAACCATTGATCCCAGTACTTAGTTGGTATTTTATTTTATTGACGCTGACAGATGAAAGATAAAGTTGATCTCAGTGGGATTTGGACTCAGAGCGTAGTGAGTTGGAAGTAGTTTCTGGTTTAGGCATAAAATCTGAAAATTTAATGGGACAGTGCTAGTTGATACCATTGACTCCAGTACTTGACTAACCCTGAGAGATGAAAGGCAAAGCTAACCTCAGTGGGATTTGAACACAGAATGTAAAGAGCTGGAATAAATACTGCAAAGCATTTTTCCAACACTTTAATGATTCTGCCAGTTTGCCAACAATGGAGATATTTTTCTACATTGACATGATATAAATTAGGAGTTTTGATGTCCATGAACTCTGAAAAGAGATGTAATTACATATCACAAGAGATTCAGTCTGGCTCCTTAATGTGTTCATCTTCTGAATCCTAGATGTATGATGAACTGTATATAAGAGATATTTCCCTATGTGAGATATTACAACACAAGATCTTGAGGTTTAGATCAAATTTTAGTCAAATGAACGAATAATAAATGTTCATTCAGTATGCAGCCATTAATTCATAAGAAAGTTGATGAATCGATCGAATTCACTCCAGGACATAACTGGAGTGGGTAAAGATGAAGCCAGTGTAGAATTTGAACTCTGAAAAAAGGTGTAACTGTATATCACAAGGTATTCGGTCTGGCTCCTTAATGATTGTGCCTCTTCAATGCTTTAAGGATATGCAAATTTGTGAGAACACATCGAAAAACCATGAGTACTTGGAAACTTATCACACTAGCATTAACCCTTTCATTACTGTATTTATTTTGAGATGCTCTGAGTTTCTTTCAATTACTTTAAATATAACAAAGGATTTAGTAAAATAACTTAGTTATCATTCAGCTAATGTTAGGAACATAAATTGTGACTAAGGTTTGGTGGAAGATGTTGATTCAAAACTTATGAAAACAAGATATTTGTACTCAGAGCCAGAGCCAGTTTCAGCCAGGTTGGTAACGAAAGGGTTAAAGCTGGAGATAAAACAAAGTGTAGCTTCAGCTCTATAGTGAAGTCTATCTGTCTCTGTGGATCAGAGAAATAGAGAAGGATTAAAAAGACATCACAGAAGATAATGGACCTTCATCAGTAACTGTGTGAGGCATATTCTTCAAATTAGTTGACTGGAAAAGATAGAAATGAAAAGCTGCAGCAGAAAGTAGGGCAGGTGCTGGTGGAATAACAGATCCTGATGTATAAGTGGGGATGGATGGGCCGCATCTTAAGAAAATCAACACCTTACATTATACAACAGGCTTTGACTTAGAACTCACAAGAGAGAAGGGAAAGAGGCGCCCCTAAAAATAGCTGGAGAAGTAGGGATCTAACTGGAGAGAAGTAGAAAAGACAACTAAGGGTTGAGAACGTTGGGGAAACTTTGATAGCTTAGAGCTCAATGGGAAGTCAAGGGTTTAAGTGTCACACTAGCATGATAATTGGGTAATTATTTAAAACTGTGTTTATGTAGAAAAATTAAGTTATTAAAAGGACTGAGATTTAAAAAAGACAGAAGAATGAGTGTTTTGAATAATGTTTACTGATAAACATAAATATATTGTATTCATTTTAGGTTATGTTTCAAGGATACGGCACCAAACAAGGACCATACCATGGCCTTTTGACAAGCACTCCTTACATGACAAAGGATCATTTACAGCTGAAACGCTTTCAAGCCCAGTCTAGCGGGACAACATATGTTTATGATTTCCCCGAGATGTTCCGACAGGTATAAATAACCCAATTGATATATATCTTTGTGTTTTGATAATTGAATTGTTGTTTATGGAATTAACTGTAAATTTAACTGTTTAAATTCAGTGTAAGATAATTGCACTCAACACATAAACACATACATAATAATAACAACTACCACTGCCGCTACCACCACCACTTTAATGTCTATTTTCCCGTGTTTGCATGAGTCAGATAAGGTAGATTTTCTGTGGACAGTGACCCTTCCTATATCCAACCCTTAGCAGTTTTCATGTAAGGTAATATTTATCCTAGCCCTTTGAACACAATTGCCTTAGTGGCTGTATATATTTTCACGGAGTATAGCCAATGAGTTATACTATTTGTGTGACATTCATTTGCAATTAGTGGTTGATATCATGGCAAGTGGGACACAAACACATGCACACACACTTATGCACGTCTGTGCATGCACACACACAAAACATGCTTCTTTTAAATTCACTCACAAGGTTTTGGTCAGTCTGGGGCACTAGCAGAGGAGACCTGCCCATGGTGCTGATGTAAAAATAGTAGTGGTAGTGTAAAAATGACAGTGGTAGCTGCTGCGGTTGTTGTTGTTACATGACTATTATTCCTGTTATTGCATTATAAAAATTACTTTTATTTGCAGGCTCTCATGAAACTCTGGCAAGAATATTCTATGCAAGCTGGTGAAGGAGATCTCACTCTAATGTCTGATATGTTTATTTACATTGAACTTGTACTTGATAGCCATGGACAAATCTGTATGCAGAACCGATTACACGGCCAAAATGAAGTAAGTTATCTAGATAACATTTGATTGATTGATTTTTGTAATAATTTTTGTATTGTGATTCATTAAATGAAAATAAATTTCACTGAAATTTATTGAACACATTTTTTTTGTGCTTAAATTCAATATTATAACTGAAACAAATGTATTCATTTCTAAATAACCCAAAGTATACTAGTGTGGAAAAATTGGTACCCAAATATGTATTTGTATGTGTTCATGTTAATCCATGTAAACAGGGAAAGTTACAGTTTGTTTGCTATGTACTCTCCTGTTTCACTGTTAGTTGTAGGATGAACACTAACTGTAAAAAACAATTGCTTCAATATTTTGTGCACATCCATATTTCCAAAGCTATTCCACACCTGTTAGTATAGAGAAATATATGTAAAATTGAGAAGAAAATAGTTTGTGTGTATCTTTCTCACTACCATTTTTTATTTTATTTACTTAGGTTGGTATGGTTGCTTGGAAAATGACTTTGAAAACACCTGAATTTCAAAATGGCCGAGATATTATTGTCATTGCAAATGATATCACACATAAAATAGGTTCTTTCGGACCTCAAGAAGATCTGTTGTTCAAAGTATGATTTTTTTTTATTTATTCAGATGTTGATTATTTGTATTTGCATTTAATATATAAGTACCCATAAATGAATAGCTTAAAAAGAAAAAATAATAATATAAGTCACTTTATTTGGCTTGTCAGAATTTGAAATCTATTTTTATAGGAATAAAAATATTTAAAGAACCACTGGGTGGTCAAGGAGCTAGTATGCTGTCTTAAAAAACATGTATACAAAATATCTAATTGATATTAGTTTGTGCTCTCAAGATAGAATCTGCTGTCACTTCTGTTTCAGTCGAGTGAAAAAATAATGAAAACGTAATGTTTACCTCACATATTCATTCCTAGTTTTAACGGGTTTTTTTTTTCATCCTAAAAAATCCATCCATTTTGAATGTTAAAAATAGATTCTAAAAAAAGTGATGCTCCTCAATTGTTGTTTTATGTTATTTTTGCTTCTGTCTTCATCAAAATACTACTGCTTTAATTTGTCTGTTTTAGGGTGCATCTGAACTGGCTCGCAAATTAAAAATACCCCGTATTTACCTGGCAGCAAACAGTGGTGCTAGAATTGGTCTAGCAGAAGAGATTAAGCATTTGTTCCGTGTGGCCTGGGTTGATCAAATCGATCCTAATAAAGTAAGTATTGCTGTAGCCTTATAAAAGAAAAATGGTTTCTAGAAAAACAGACTTATACTTTCCCATTAGTACTATGTAATGTCATTTTGATACTCCTTATTGCCTTTTACAACATTTTTGTTTCAGCTGATGGCATCTAATTTCAGCCTGTCGGTACATTTTTGTTTTTGTGTTTTCATTAGACACTTTTTTCCTTGTTATACACAAGGGGGTGCTGAAAAGTCCCTGACTTTGGGTAAAAGAAAATATTGGAGAATCAGTTAATGATGATTTTATTCACCATATTCCCCTCTCAGATTCGCACACTTATTGCAGTGGTCCTTCAGTTTTTGTAAGCTCTGTAAAAGAATTGAGAAGGTTGGGCTTCCAATCAGGCCTTTTGCAATGCCTTTAAAGCCAGGAACTTTTCAGCACCCCCTCGTGTCTTCCCTATCTCATGTTGTTGCTTTCCCCATCAGTTTTTATATTCTGTAAACTGATTTGTCTTTACTCTCCTTATTTTTCATCATAAACTATTTATCTGTTGATTCATCTACTGTCTGATTTTATTTATCATCTGTCTTTAGGGTTTCAAATATCTTTATCTCCGACCTGATGATTTCAAGAAAGTTAGTGCTGCCAATTCTGTCCGAGCTGAACTGATAGATGATGATGGAGAAGCACGTTATAAGATTACTGATATCATAGGTAAAAAAAAATAACTCATTAATGTTTGTAATTTATGTAATTACTGATCATATAGAATACAGTAATTTGAATTTTAGACAGATATTTTAGAGAATTATTACTCTTCTTTCTTTTTTTTCTTCTTCAACATCCATTGTCCATGCTGGCATGGGTTGGACGGTTTAACAGGAGCTGACCAGTTTGAAGGGCTGTTCAGGCTCCGTATTTGTTTTGGCATAGTTTCTATGGCTTCATCGTTTAACATCTGCTTTCCCTGCTGGCATGGGTTGGATGGTTTGACATGGAACTGGCTAGCAGGGAACTGTCCAGACTCCAACTATCTGTTGAGGCATGGTTTCTATGGCTGGATACCCTTTCTAGCACCAGCCACTTCACAGTGTGCTGGGTGCTTTTTACGTGTCACCGGCACAAGTGCATTTACATAGCTCTGGCACGGGTGTGTCAACACAGTACTAGCATGTTTATATTAATGCAGCACTGGCACAGGTGCCTTTTAAGTGGCACTGACACCTGAAAGGACAAGCCTGTATGTGTGGAAGACAGCGATTTTACTTAACTTGATGTGTCTTATCAAGTACAGCAAATTGCCACATCTCCTGGTCCCTTGTCATTTCCTCAGTGAGGCTCAGCGTCTGAAGATCCTTTCTCACTACTTCAACCCATGTCCTCCTTGGTCTACCCCTTCCGCAGGTACCCTTCAATTAGAGCTCGGCACTTTATGCAACTGTCCTCATCTAAATGAACCTGTATAAAAAATCTTCATGAGGTGAGAGCTAAAAGTGTGATATTATATCACATTAAAAGAGGTTAGTAAATGCAGTGGATTGACTAGATATACTAAATAGTAAGGAGTGACTTGAGCATGGCCTGTTACACGTGAACAGTAAAAGTTTTTTTAAAGGTTGAGTACAAGTGAGTGGAGAAAAAATTACTGGGTATTGAAGGAATTTCCAGTATATATTCAAGAGAGACAAATCTGTAGAGATAGACTTATTAAGGTTTGCAATAAAGTAGATAGATTAGTTGATGAAAATGCTGGATCTCATCAGTGAAATGATTCAGGATTAGTATACATAGAAATATATGGTGTTGCAGAAGAAATGCTTGAAGCATAATACCAAATTTGAAAGAAAAGATGTTAAATGATACTGAATATGATGTTGAGTATAACTCAGTATGATATTGACCTCATGAATAAATAAATTGATGGCATTTGGTTATGTAAAGTAATGAACTGTTCATGTTTTCTTTACCAAGTGATAATTTGGTGTGGTTTAGGACTTCACTGAAATTATATTGTCTTTCAGTATACAACCCCTTGATCCTGTAGTTAACTACTTCATTTTATCTAATTAATATTAATAATGTAATTTTTCTTCAGAGGTTTTTTAAAGATTAAGAATGAAAATAAAATGAAGAAAGTTTTATATTTAATAATTTTGATGGATTGAAAATAATTGTATATTGTTGATTAAGCAAACATGTAATGAGTCATTCAAGTGTCATGTCTATTATGAAAGAAGCGATTAATTTCTATTTATGGTTTGCATATAAATAACTATTACGATCATATGGCATTTAATATCAAATGATTTCTTTAATCAAAGACCAATAAAAGAAAAGCTTTACACGTAGAATGAAAGGTCTCAAATTTATAGGAGGGAGGAACTAACTTTGATTCACACTTTCCTCAAGATCATTGTTGATGTAAGTGAAGTGAAAGGGCTTTATCTAGGAATTGAACCCAGATACACATTCAGCTCATTAGCTGGTTATTGCTTCATTATAGTACTCACTTCAGTAGAGTGCTCACCGTCGTAAATAGACATCGAATTAGCAGAGTTGTTTGAGTATAAAATATAATGTTTTGTGGTATTTGTTTCAACTCGCTACACTCAGAGTTCAAGTCTCACTGAGTTCAACTCTGCCTTTCATCCTTTTGGGTTTGAGAAAAAAATGTACCACTCCAGGGCTGTGGCTTGGTGGAACTATTGCAATATCTGTTCTGCTTCTTTGTGTTCTGATGTCAATGTCTTTGATGACTGTAGTGCTAAGCTTTTTGGCCTCACCTTTCCTGGACCTCTTCAGGAGGATTATAGACTCTGAAGAAAAACTGATTTGTTTCATGATGAGTCATCCAAGCTATTGATTGGAGTCCATAGTTCAATAAATCAATACTATTCCATTATATAATTTACTTCAGAAATGTGGACAATCAAATATTTCTTAATATTTTTTTCAGTTGTTTTCTGACAAATGATGAACATTGAATTAAGGAAGTCTAAAATTAAGAAATTAATGTTAAACTGTTTTCTGATTCAGGTAAAGAAGATGGAATTGGTGTTGAAAACTTGAGGGGTTCTGGTATGATTGCAGGAGAGACGTCTCAAGCTTATGATGAAATTGTTACAATAAGTTTGGTAAGTGTTATTGCATATTGTATTTAAAAGTTCTGTTACTATAATAAGAACCATTTTTTCCTGTGAAATAATCATCTTCATTTGTAATATTCATTTCTTTGGAATTGGCAAAAGCTAATTTGGTAGGGAAAAGCTATAATGTAATATGTTCAGGTTGAATAGATGGTAGGTTATTTGTACAGCATCAAGATACAATGACTTACATATCAAGTAGATATATTTACAACACAACTTTTTGCACTCACTTTATTCACATAACTCACAATTAAACACAACAAGACTCCATAATCTTTGAATGACAACAACATTTATAGCATGACTTGTATGGCAACCACACATATATAATACATTTGTGAAAGTAAGAGTTTATTGCTGTAACAGAATTGCTCACCTAAAACCCAGTATGTGTCTGTGTGGGTTCTAGTAGCTGCTGGTAGCTGGTGTTGACTTGTGTTTGCAAGTGTCTTATGGCAAATCTCCATCTTGTTTGAAACTTAAGATACATCAGTCCTAATATTCAGTGCATTTCTTGGTCAGCACTACTACCGTGAATGTCAACATTTGAAGGAAAGTTATGCTGCTTTAGAGCATACTACTCCAAATATTGTATGTTTGAGGCTGAAAACTGCTTGCATATAAACTGAATTTCCAGTGAAACTTCCTTCACCATGGCTTTACATTTAGTATTAACTTGGTGACAGTTAAACAGTAAGATGTCCTCTGTGTGCCTCTCTGTTATTATACCATCTCCATTATTATTGTTTTGCCCTTATAACATACATCATCATACATTTAACATCCACTTTTACATGCCTGCATGAGGCAGATTTTCTATGGCCAGATGTCCATCCTGCCACCAACTCTTGTCTCCAGGCAAGGTAATATTTCTCTGTGGCCAGACAGGTTTTTGCTGAATATTGGAAGTGACTGACACTCATTTACAACAATTCCACAATATTAACATGGTGATGCAAACATACTCACACTTGCACGTGTGCACACGCACACATACACACATGACCGGTTTCTTTCAATTTCCATCTATCGTATTCACTCATAAAGCTTTGGTTGGCCTAGAACTATAGCAGAAAGTGCCATGCTGTGAGGCTGAACCTGATACAATGTGGTTGGGAAGATAACTTTTTAACCACACAGCTATACTTGTGTTGTACATGACAGCTAAAATGTATATTTCATATTTCTGGTGTAAGTGAAGAACTCAGTCATTCTGGAGTGTATTTCTTTTTTCATTTTCTTTTCAGGTGACTTGTCGAGCTATTGGCATTGGTGCTTATCTTGTGAGACTTGGCCAAAGAATTATTCAAGTAGAGAACTCGCATATCATTTTAACTGGTGCTGGAGCTCTGAATAAAGTAAGTCCATGCTCTGTTTTTGAATTTTATTCCAGCTGAACTTGTATGTTGTTGTTTATTAACTTTGATCTGCCCTAACCAGACAAACATATGGTCAAAGTCATTCCAACCATGACTGTCTTCTTTAATAATATCCAGTTTTTGTTTTATGATGGGAGGTTGTGATTTGAGGTGTATTTGGTTTCTATTTCTAGCAAGCTAGGAGATTGCATAGAGGCTCCTTGATTAGCTCATAGTGTTATATATTTGAATCATTTAAATCACATGGATATAGCTGTTTCAAGAGACAATAAGTAGCAATATAAAATGATTTAGCTGTTAAATTCTCAAGTTAACAAAATAGAGCAATCAGTAATTGTAGAGAGTCAGTTGTGTTTGTCTCATTTTTGCTATGAAATATCTTGACCCTATTGATACTCAGATGCCCTATAAAATGTGTGTGTACACACACACACACACATTAAAAGTATGTGTGTGTGTGTGTATATATATCATTGTCGTCGTTTAGCATCTGTTTTCAGTGCTGGCATGAGTTGGATGGTTTGACTGAGAACTGGCAAGCCAGGAGGCTTCACCAGGCTCGAATCTGATTTGGCAAGGTTTCTACAGCTGGATGCCATCCCTAACGCCAACCACTCTGAGGGTGTAGTGGGTACTTTTTACATGCCAGTAGCATGGGTGCCAGTCAGGCGGCACTGGCATTGGCTACGCTTGAATGATGCTTATATACATATATATATAAAACAAGTGAAGAATAGAGTATGATGTATACTGTTTATATTAGACTGGTGTCCACATCTTGACTGCTTTCACTACATTTTGGGTGTTGTATGCTCCAGCCTTCTTCAGGTGTCTTGTGTTGACCTGAACTGTTTTGAAATTTTGAACCTAATCTTTTATTTGATCTATGGAGGATACACTGCTCTCATATAGAATAGTTAATATTAGATATTTACTGCATGGTTTACAGCTGTTTCAATAACGTTTGGGTGACAGATCATAAAATAAGTTGGAAAACACGGACAAGAGCAATGATACTGTCATATTGATTATGTTATATTGGTTATAAAAAAACCCTAGTCATCTAGTCGTATTTGTTCACAAGTGTTATGACTATAAACTGTGGGGTAAATGTAATACCAACAAGGATATTTGATTATTGGAAGAAATTTATCAGATTCATTGTTAGGAATTACTTGAACTTTCTGATAGTTTAGAAAATAATTTTTTTTTAAACTTTAGTATTTTTGAATCTCCATCTTAAAATGTCATTTTTTCCAAAATTTTATTTTCCATCTTCTTTTTATAGGTGCTTGGCCGAGAAGTGTATACAAGCAACACTCAGTTGGGTGGTATCCAAATCATGCACAATAATGGTATTTCCCATGATGTGGCCTCAGATGATTTTGAGGGAGTTTACAAAATATTACAGTGGCTCTCTTACATGCCTAAGGTAAATCAATAGAAAGGGATATATTTGGTTATATTAATTCTATTGCATCTGGTAGCTTTTACATTAAATGTTAATTTTGTTTAAATCATTCAGCTTTGTTATCTAGGCCTTACTGTTACATGATCTGTTTTAATAAATTTAGTTTTTGCTGAAGGCATGGCTGTGTGGTTAAGAAGCTCACTTTGCAACCATGTGGTTTCAGGTTCAGTCCCACTGCATGGTACCTTGAGCAAGTGTCTTCTAGAAAAGCCACAAGCTGAACAATGCCTTGAATGGTCTTGGTAGAGGGAAACTAATGTATGTGTGTGTGTGTGTGTAAATTTAATGCACAATATGTGGATGTGTTATTCACAAAAAGCTCCTTTACTGAATTAGGCTACAAATCATTGTAAACCAAAACAAAACATCTTATACCTCCTTTCTTTCTTTATATTTCAAATATATATATGTGTGTGTGTATTTGTCCCTGTAACTTAGTAGTTGACAACAGAGACTAATAAAATAAGTACTACTTATGAGAAAAAAAAAGTACTGGAGTAGATTTGTTCCACTAACCCCTTCAAGGATGTGTTCCAGCATTGCTGCAGTCCCTTGACTGAAACAAATGAAAGATGTATCAGTTACTGTGTCCCTTAGAACATTTTGACTTGAAAATGTTGGAAAAATTTGTTACAAAATGTAATACCATGATTTTGATTAAATCTCTGTTAATTTCCTATTTTATTTAGTTTCACGGTGGACCACTGCCAATTGTTCGTCCTCTTGATCCAATTGATCGTACCATTGAATTTACTCCAAGTAAAACCAGTTACAATCCTCGTATGATGCTTTGTGGCAGGAAAGACTCAAGTAAGTTCATTTTTTCTTCTTTCATGTATTTACAATTCTCAGATAGTCTCAGTAATATAAAATCTGTTAGATAGTCTCAGTAATATAAAATCTGTTATTTGGGATCATTCTTCAAAGAAATTAGATGTCTTCATCATTATCATCATCATGATCGTTTACATCCACTATCCATGCTGGCATGGGTTGGACAGTTTGACATGGAGCTGGCTAGCAAAGCTGTCCAGACTCTGATTATCTTTAGTGGTATGGTTTCTACGGCTGGTTGCCCTTCCTAACACCAACCTCTTAGCAGAGTGTACTGGGTGCTTTTTACGTGCCGCCAGCATGGGTGTGTTTACACAGTACATGGAATATATTTACATCATCATCATTTAATGTCCATATTCCCTGGTGGTTAGATGATTTGATAAGACTCAGTGGGTGCACTATACTCTGATGTCTGCTTTGGCATGGTTTCTATGGATGGATGCCCTTCCTAACACCAGCCACTTTTCAGTATGCACTGGGTAGTTTCTTTTTACATGCCACCAGTACTATTGAGGTTGTCCTGCAGCTCGCAGGACTTCAAACCTGAGAGAGTTAAAGTATGAGAGACAGGGTTGGGAGCAGAGCAGGTTCTTGTAGAAAAGTGACACAGCTGCTCACATTTAGTAGAGGAGGGAAAGAATGATTATGATGAGTTGGTGTTGCAAAAAGATAGATAAGAAGGTAGAGATGAGGTCCAGGTGGCCTTTCAAGGTATGAGGTGAGGTCCAGGTGGCCTTTCAAGGTATGAGGTAAGTAGAAGTGGGTAAATGGGGTGTTTGCATGATTGCATAAGTAGCAGGAGGTATGGGGGAAATATATATTTATTTATTGTTATAGTTGTATTCCTAAAACTAATTTCATATCTAAATAACAACTGAGTTAATGTGTAGCTTGTAAGTGTCATAATTTATTTTCTTTAATAACTGAAATAGTTCCTTTCAGAGAGTCAGTGTTCATGCTGTTACATTAACATGCTTGAAAAAACAAAGAGAAAGGACAAGGATCCTTTTTGAGTCATATAGACTCATGGGGCAGGTTTCCATGACATATATGGTGCTGGTGTCATGTAAAAAGCATCTGGTCTGCACTGTAAAGTGGTTGTCATTTGGAAGGGCACCCAGCTGTAAAAAAAAAAAAACTATGCCAAGACCGACCTCACCTGTGCTGGTGCCATATAAAAAACACTCAGTCCACTTTGCTGGGTGGTTGATGTTAGGAAGAGCATTCAGCCATGAAAACCATGCCAAAATAAACAGCAAAGCATGGTGCAATCTTCTGCTTAGCTAGCTCCTGTCAAACTGTCTAACCCATGCCAGCATGGATAGCAGACATTAAATGATGATGATGACGATGACAATGATGATATATTCCTCCCTGGATGGGATGCTTGTCTATTGCAGGATTTCTTGTTTTCACCAGTTGAATGAACTGGAACAACATGAAATGAAGTGTTTTGCTCAAGAACATTTTGAATTGCCTGGTCCAGGAATCGAAACCATAATTTTACAATCACGAGTTCAACACCCCAGACACAAAGCCATGCACCTCCACACATTAACATGTTATCATTTCATTATTTGTAGTGTTGTATATGGCTATTGCTGTCACATTGTTATTACAAGCAATGAATAAATTTTAAATAAACCAAATGACCTAATTTCTTTTGCAGATGGTGACTGGATCAGTGGCTTCTTTGATCG
This sequence comes from Octopus bimaculoides, assembly GCF_001194135.2. Lineage (NCBI taxonomy): Eukaryota > Metazoa > Mollusca > Cephalopoda > Octopoda > Octopodidae > Octopus > Octopus bimaculoides. The sequence continues at coordinate 45,054,308 of NC_068982.1, read as the reverse complement.
TGATTCCTTCATGGAGATAATGCGTCCCTGGGCACAAACAGTCATTTGTGGACGTGCACGGTAACAATTTGGTTTTGTCTTAGCAGCTTTTTAAATCTTATCACATCAAATAACTAGGTCATGAGTATTTTTTCATATGTCACATTGGTTTTTGCCTACCTTAATTTACCAATCTGTTGGGAATATGTATCATTCCTTCTAGCAATTTGTCTGCAATAGTTTGGTGTTCAATCCAAAGGGTGATTTCTTTCATAAGATTACAAAGTGGACTTATATTCTACATTAGTAGATAAAAGGAAACAAACAGAGAGAGAGAGAGATAACATGGTTGCATAGTAAAGAAGTTTACTTTCCCAATCAACTGGTTTAGGGTTCAGTTTCACTGTGTGGCACTTTGGACAAGTCTTGCACTATATCCCTGGTTGACTAAAGCCTTTTAATTGAATTTGAGAGAAGGCCATTGTGAGTATGTATATAACTGTATATACACATGTGTATGTGTATGTTTATATGTCCTGACATTGCATTGTAGTTGTAACAAGCATCACTGTCATACAAGCGGTGTTTTTTGTTTCCTATCTTCTGTCTGGCTATGGGAAACTTTACCTTGCTTGGAAACAGGTGAGAGTTGGTGACAGGAAAGGCGCCCAGCCATAGAAAATCTGCCTCAACAAATTCTGTGTGACACATGCAAGCATGGAAAGTTGGATTTAGAATGGTGATGCTGGTGATATACATATATGTATATGCATAAATTCACAGATGAGACAGGAGAGTGGATAAGGTAATGAATAATATGCTTATGAACCATGGGTTCTAATCCAGTGCTAGTGTTTTATTCCTGGGATGGTCACTTTATTCTACTTCCCCTTACTTTTTTATCTACCTGTATGAAATCACTTTGTTTCGGAATTATACAAGAGTCCTGTAGTAGAGTTAGCAGTTTACCTTACATTGTCATTAGCTCTGGACTCTAGTTTTGTAAGAGTTGCATGTTATGTATTCATCATTCTTGGCCATGAAAGATTAATCATCATCATCATCATCATTATCATTTTAATCTACTTTCCATGATGGTGTAGGTTTGATAGGTTGTCATCTACTTAAAGTGCATATTTGGATATTTTTATAAAGTATTATTGTAAGATCTGAATTTACCATACTTTTTTCTGAAATCTCAACTCTACTCAACCATGGCCTGGATGGTTTGACAGGATCTTATGGGTCTATGGACTGCATCAGGCTCCAGTGTCTACTGGATGCCCTTTCTAACATCAACCATTTTACAGCATATACCAACTGTTTTTTTTGTGCAACCAGCACTATTGAGATCAGCATGTAGCTTGCAAGACTACAAACCTCAAGGCTGGTAGTCAGCTTTATGCTAGAAGATGAGGGGTTAAGGTTTGAGAGAAGGAAACAGAGCAGGTTCTTGAGGAGGAGCTACATGGCTACTCACATTCAGAAGAGAGGATGAGAATGATCAAGTAGAGCTGCAAGAAAATTTATTTCTAATTTTTTTTTAATGTTTTACTGCCGTTTCGAATAGTCTCATCATCATCATCATCATCCTCATCATTATTCTATTATGACAAATTTTTGGAAATTTAAATATTACTAAATTTGTTTTTACTCTCAATTTTATTGATCAGTTTGGGAGGAATTCCAATTGGTGTTGTATGTGTAGAGACTCGTACTGTGGAAGTTACCATTCCTGCTGATCCAGCTAACCTTGATTCAGAATCAAAAGTATGTCTTATTTATACATTATTTTCAATCAATTTTTCTCAAAATATCTATAATATATAAAGTACAACATTTTGTAATGTTAGCTTTAAGTTTGTGTGACTGTGAAACTACAATGGAATATTAACTACATTTGGTTTTATCAACAAGAAAATGAACAATCAATACACAACAACAATGTTTATAACTTTGTAGTACCTGTTGATGGCTATTCCTATTTCATCTCAAATTTTCTATTTAAGTTGTTTTTTATCTGACTTTATGTAGCTTAGATTAGGCCTTTCTCTCAACTCTTGTAAATATTCTCCTCTCTTTAAGAAAATCTGTTTGTTTTCATGTCTTCTTGCTTACTTAATTTTATGAAAACACGAAAAAGAAGAAAACAGTTTTGTTTCTTTACCTTTCCACTTCTCCAATATAAATATATATATATATATATATATATATATATACACACACACACACACACACACACATATATATATATATATATATATATATATATATATATACACACATATACATATGTAAAGAAGACCTCAAAGTTTACATGTTTGACTTTGATTATTTTCCTTTCTGATACAGAATCTTCAACAAGCCGGACAAGTGTGGTTTCCTGATTCTGCCTACAAAACTGCTCAGACAATTAAAGATTTTAATCAAGAAGAATTACCTTTAATCATTTTTGCCAACTGGAGAGGATTTTCTGGTGGAATGAAAGGTAAAAAAAAAAAAAAGCTTCTAACATTTATATATATCATTATTAAACAAAGTATGTGTTACAGAGATTTCTATAGAATTTTATCATTTCATCAATGAAGCACTAAATATTAGTCATATTCTCTCATAGATTTAACCTTCTAGCATTTAAACCAGCCATATCCGACCTAAATATTCTGCCTGTTTTATGTTCAAACTGGTCACATCTGACCTCTCATACCTACTCTACAATGTCATTCTGAAAATAAACACTTTATTGAAATCCCAAAGCTACAAGATAATACATGATTCATTCAAAACAATGTGAATAAATAAGCATTACATTTGACAGAGTAATCTGAATGGTAAAGGGTTACATAATCGAATTTGTTGCCAGGAGAGTTTAATTATTATCTATCATATTAATACGCTAACGTTTTGTTTTTGTACGTACCTGTTGTGTGCGTTGCACTTACTTCAAAGAAGTAGCAAAGCGAAAGAGAGGAGGACAGAGAAGAAGTAAGAGAGAATGAGAGAGAGAGTGAAAGAGACAGTGAGTGGTGACAGCGTTCGTTTTGTGTTTTTAAATGTTTATCACATGACAAGAGAAGTAGATACATAGATACATATACACATTGTTAAATCAAAAGTGGGACACAAAGGAAGTGAAAGAGAAAGTGAGAGACAGTAGATACATTAATCCAAAGAAAAGTTCATACATAAATACATACACACGGCAAATATTGGATGTCAATTTCACTTTTCATTACCACATGAGGATAAAATTAACTCACAAATGGCTGAGTATTCCACAGACATGCATAACATTAACGTAGTTCTCAGGGAGATTCAGCCTCACACAGAATATGACAAAGCTGGCCCCTTTGAATTACAGCTACAATTTGAGACATATATATATATATATATGAATGTATTTGTGTGTGTGTATAGTTTAGGTTATTTAAAACATGTTTGCAATAATAAGTGTTGTGTGGTGGAAATAAACGCAATTACCAAACTTTCATTCATAAATCCATTTATTATTTCGTTCTTTTGTGTTTCGATTTGTACATTAAGGTTCTTTGAATATGTACGATGTAGTTTAAGGTTAAATAGTAATTCCGTTTGCATTTGTGTAACTGAGATATTTTGGTTGGATTATATAGTCATTGGTGTTACTTTCTATATTCTGTAACTGTCACAATATACTTTTCTAGGCTTGAATTGAATTTTTTGTAGGGAGGGGGCCAGTTGATTAGATCAACCCCAGTACACAACTGATACTTAATTTATTGACCCCGAAAGGACGAAAAGCGAAGTTGATCTTGGCAGAATTTGAACTCAGAATGTAAAAACAGATGGTCATAATATACAAACATTTCTCATGACACCAGCACACTGTTTACAGATGCTTACATTTTTTATGTTTACTGTGAATTTTTCACGGGTCCAGCTAGTAATTATTATTTTTATTATTATTATTATTATAATATTTTTATTATTTCATCTGTCTTTACATTCTGTGTTCAAATGCCACCAAGGTCAACTTTACCTTTCATCCTTTTGGGGTCGATAAATTAAGTACCAGTGAAACGGTGGGGTTGGTATGATCGACTAGTTCCCCCCACCCCATAAAAAGAAATTTCAGGCTTTGTGGCTTTCGTAGAAGGGATTATTATTATTATTATCTTTATCATTGCAGATATGTATGACCAGATTATCAAGTTTGGCTCCTACATTGTTGATGCCCTTCGTGTTTACAAACAGCCAGTCATGATTTACATTCCACCTTATGCTGAATTACGAGGTGGTGCATGGGTTGTCCTTGATCCCTCCATTAATCCAACACACATGGAAATATTTGCTGATGAATATGCCAGGTATGTAAACAATATTGAGTGAAGAAGCTCATATTTTCCAATGACACAACACAACACTTATTTAAGCCCTTCACTCCCTATGCTGCATAGGTTATCGAAGATTTTTCTGCATTGATGACTTGGGCTGTCTTCTCTGCTTCGGCACATGGTTCAGTGGTTAGAGCATTGGGTTCACAATCATGAGGTAGTGAGTTCAATTCCAAGACTGGGCTGCTTGTTGTGTTCTTGAACAAGACACTTTATTTCATGTTGCTATAGTTCACTCAGCTGTAGAAATGCTTTGCAACGTCACTAGTACCAAGGTGTATTGGCCTTTGTCTTTCTCTTGGATAACATTGGTGGCATGGGGAGGAGGGGCTGGTATGCATGGGTGACTGCTGGTCTTCCATGAACAACCTTGCCCAAGCTTGTGCCTTGGAGAGTAACGTTCTAGGTGCAATCCCATGGTCATTCATGACTGAAAGGCGTCTTTATCCTTTTATTCAGTTTGATCCCTCCTTATTTAGCTCTGCTTCAGTACCCATCCTCCATCTATTTTTAAGACATCCTCTCTTCCACCTTCCCTTGTTGGTTCATGTTTCCCTGAGGGAAGGCCTTCCTCTCCCAGGTCATTTTGAATTGTCATTGATGCTTTTGTAGATGTACATTTTTATTTTCTGGGTAGAGGATCTTTGTCTTCCAAGTATCCAATCCACACTGTAAAGTGGTTTGCGTTTGGATGGGCACCCAGCTGTAATAATCATGCCAAAACTGACCTTGACTGTGCTGGTGCCATGTAAAAAGCAATCAGTCCATTCTGCTGGGTGGTTGGTGTTAGGAAGGGCATCCAGCCGTAAAAACTACCAAAACAGATACAGAAGTCTGGTGCAGTCTTCTACCTGGCCAACTCCTGTCAAATTTTCTAACACATGCCAGCATGGAAGGTAGATGTTAAACAATGATGATGATGATGAGGTATTGGACCTATGCAAATCATTTTTACCTCTGGGAAAAATTAGTCTATATTATTGTGGCATCTATCCTTTGATCTGTCTGACATGGGAGGCCCTCCCAAGAGCTCATGCTCTGCTGGCAAAGCTCTCAGAATCATTGAGGTACACCAGCTACCTCACTGTAACATGGACTGGACCTTGCAATCAATGGAATTATACAATACTTCCAACGTATTTCTGTCACTTTTTTATGTTAAGATACAAACTTTATCTATTTTGTAAATTTTCCAGTCAGTTTCAGATTCTTGTTTTCTTATGTGTTTAAAAAGCCACAATACCTGACTGATTTTCAGTGCTTTACATTTGATAAAACATCCAGTGTAACCTGCGCCTTATAAAAAATTAAAAAATAAATTTAATTGTTTTTTATCTACATTGAGTTTCCTTTAATTTCTTTTGAATTCTGCAGAGGTGGTGTGTTAGAACCACAAGGTACTGTTGAAATTAAATTCCGAAGAAAAGATCTTGTTAAGGCTATTCGCCGTATTGATCCCCAATGTGCCAAGCTGGTGGAACAACTCAACTGTCCAACTCTGACCAAAGAGGAGAAAAATCAGCTAGAGTTGGACTTGAGCAACAGTGAAAATGAACTGATGTCCATCTACCAGCAGGTAGCGGTAGAATTTGCTGACCTTCATGACACTGCTGGACGCATGGTAGACAAAGAAGTCATAAATGTAAGTAGCTGCTCACTTCCCTTCCCAATTTTCACCTGGCATTGTGTTGTTTAATTGGGCTCTGCTTTGTACCTGGTTGCCTGTCTGTTTGTTTGCTGGTTTGAAGTTTCTGACTGATTCTGCGAATGTTCTGGAAATCCTGTGACCATTTCATCTACTGCCTACTCCCTGAAGGAGCTGCTACGTGGTTGTTTGACTTGCTAGAAATGGCAGCCACATCTCCCTTAACTCTTTCATTGCCATATTTCTGTTGAAATACACTACTTACATACACGCTTGCAAGCACACACATACATACATGCAAGGTATTGGCCACTTCAAAGGCTACAGAAGACATTTGGCTTAAGTTGGTTGTAAGGTGGAATCAAACCACATGGTTGCAAAGTGAACTTTTTTCTCACACAGCCATGCAACCTGTATTCAAAGAGGGTTATGGAAAAAAAAAATATTCTCAATAGTAATCTCAGTGATAACTTTTACAATTGTATATTTATATCAACACTATTTTATTTCACTTTTGTATTATCAGTGATATATTTTGCTTCTTTTTTTCCCATTTTAGGAGATTGTGCGATGGAATACGAGTCGCGAATTCTTTTATTGGCGTTTGCGTCGCAGACTTCTGGAAAGTCAGCTAAAGATGAAGATGATACAATTTACCAAAGATCTGCAAGATGGGCAATTAAACTCCATGTTGCGTAGATGGTTTGTTGAAGACCAGTCAACAGTAAACGTAAGCTTTTTATTTGCGTTTTTTTTTGCTAACATTACTGGGACTACTTTTCTTAGAGTAATGATTTCTACTACTATTGATATTCGCCCACCTGTAAAACAGTAACTAAATGAGATAGCTCCTGCATAGTCAACCTTCTAGAAATAGCAACCAAATTTCCCTGAAGTTACACCCCCTGCAGTCTTAAAACAGGAATTACACATGAGAAAAGATATATCTGCTATATCATCATCATTTAAAGACCATATTCCATGCTGGCATGGGTGGATGGTTTGATAGGATCCGAGTGGCCCGAGGACTGCCTCAAGCTCCAGTGTCTGCTTTGGCATAATTTATATGGCTGGATGCCAACCACTTTGAGACAACCCCTGTTGTCTTGACACAAAACATTGTTTATCAATTGCCTATTTTTATTCATCCATTCATGTGACACAATTCTATCATGTGAAGTTTTTCTATTCCTACATCACTTGTCTTTTAGCTTACACCTATTCATCCAGTTATGTGTGATACTTTATTGACTCTGTCAGGTGATATCTTTAATATGTTGACTCATTTTATGGAGTTTTTCTTTTACACCCTGAGGTGCATGTTTTTAGTACAGTCTTATTATTTAGATCATGGACAATTGGAATACAGTTTACCCTTTTACATATCGTTTTGGAATTATTGCAATATTTTTCGTTCATTAATAAAATCATTATCTGAGCACAATATCATTATTTGTTCCTACGTCATAATACACTTTACTGCATGTACTGGGTGCATTTTTCATACCACCAACACTAGTGAGGCCATAATGCAGTTTGCAAGACTACAAACACTGAGGGGGCAACTTTATACTAGAGATGAAAGGCAGAAGATTGATAAAAGTATGAGAGAAGGAGCCAACACAGAACAGGTTTCTTACTCTTGAGGAGTCACATGACCACTCATTTTAGAAAGGAGGGAGGGAAGGAGTGATTACTCTCACTCTCTTTTCTAAAATATGAGTAGTTATATAGCATCTCAACAGCAAAAACCCTATTCTGCTCTGACTTTTATCTCTCATACTTTACCCTTCTCTGGTTGTCATCTACCATAAAGTTGTTGCTGTTTGGTCTTGCAAGCTGTATAGCAACGTCTCTAGTGTTGATGGCAGGGAAAAAAAAAACATCCAGTATATGCTGTTAAGTTGTTGGTGTTAGGAAGGACATCCAGCCTTAGAAACTATGCCAAAGCAGACATTGAAGCATAATGTAGTCATTAGGTTCACTGAATCCTGTCAAACTGTCCAGCCCATGCCAGCATGGCACATGGGCAATAAATGATGATAATGATATAGATGCACACAATACATGTGTGTGTGTGTGGTTGTATGTATATGTTTCTCTATATATGTGCGTGCGTCTATATATATATATATATATATATATATATCAATATATATATGTATATGCACATATCAGTCTGTCCATCTGTGTGTATACACATATACATAGATATACCTACAGTTAAAGTAGGAGGATAAATTTGTGTTTGTATGTGTATGTCAAGTACAAGAAATTGTATATATATGTGAAAATGTGTGCGAAGAAGCATGTGCTATGTATTTGGCATCCATTGACTATGTTGCTTTTATCATCTTTGCCCTTTCCCTCCTATTGCTTGTGAATTTCTCCGTTCCTCTATCAATTTTGACTTCTTATGGTTAACTTACTGTATCCTTTGTTTACTCTCCTGTTCTCTCTCAATACAATGACTTGAAAACTCAATAAACCACCAACCAACATCTATATCAGCTGTTATTATATAGAGATAAATTGTAAGGTTCACAAAATGTATAGAGAAATATAGGCACAAGTGTGGCTGTGAGGTAAGAATTTTGTTTCCCAACCACTTGGTTCTGGGTTCAGTTCCACTGCGTGGTACTTTGGGTGAATGTCTTCTGCTATGGGTCTTAGCTGACTGAAACCTTGTCAGTGGATTTGGTTGGCAAACTGAAGAAAACCTATCATATGTATGAGTGTGTGAGTTTGTGTCTCCTTGTCTTGATATCACATGATAGTTGTAAAATGATTATCGGTGCCATACAAGCAGTGTCTGTCTTCATTTTCAATATGCTGCAAGAACATGTTCAGCCATGGGGAAATACTACATTGCATGGAAATGGTTAAAGGCTGGCGATAGGAAGGGCATCCAATTATAGAAAATCCACTTCAACAAATTCCATCCATGCAATGCAAGCATAGAAAAAAGAACAGTAAAATGCTGCTGCTGATGAAAACCCATATCCACGTATCTATAAAGTTATATGTTTATAACATTCATGTATCATGTTTGTGATTGTGTTTAGTGTGTCCTTGATATGTAGAGTAAGATTTTATGTTCTTGATTTAATTTTGGCTTTGCTACCTCAAATTACATGCACACACACACACACAAGAGAGAGAGAGAGAGAGAGAAGTACAAAAATGAGGTGGCGAGCTAGCAGAAACGTTAGCACGCTGGGCGAAATGCTTAGCGGTATTTCGTCTGCCGGTACGTTCTGAGTTCAAATTCCGCCGAGGTCGACTTTGCCTTTCATCCTTTCGGGGTCGATAAATTAAGTACCAGTTACGCACTGGGGTCGATATAATTGACTTAATCAGTTTGTCTGTTCTTGTTCGTCCACTCTGTGTGTAGCCCCTTGTGGGCAGTAAAGAAATAAGAAGTACAAAAATGATTTTAAACTCCATAATTTGTTTTGATTATTTGCAGGCATATTTGTGGGAAAACGACAAGGCTGTTGTTGAATGGTTGCGAGATCAAATGGATGATGACGGGCTCCATAATGCCATTGCAGAAAACATAAAGTGTCTGCAGAGAGACCATGTCATTCAACAAATTCGAAGGTAATTTCTGACTTCAGCTTAAAGCTTTGCAACAAGATCCTTTAGATAAAGCAGTCAGTTTTATATCAGTTTTTTTTAATGCATCTTGATAATGATTACCACTATCAGACATATTGTATGTAATAAAAGTTGCATCTGACTGTTTTGTATCCATTGTATTATGGTAACATGCCTGAGGTATATATATATATATATATATATATATATATTTATATATATATTCTTTTTCATTTTTTTTTGCTTCATGGTTTTGGGTTCAGTCACACTAGTTGGCACCTCTGGCAAGTGGCTTCTGTGAGTGGAATTGGTAGATGGAAACTAAAAGAAACCTGATGTGCTTGTGTCGTATAAAAAGCACTCATGCAGTGCCATATAAAAGCACCCAGCACACTCTGTAAAGTGGTTGACATTAGGAAGGGCATCCAGCCATAGAAACCATGCCATATATGCATAAATGTATGAGTGTGTGCTTTTGTATTTGCCCCTACCACCACCACTGCTTGACAACCAGTGTTGGTGGTTTGTTTATGTTCCTGTAACTTAGCATTTCAGCATGTTGTGGTGTTGATTTATACGATTAAACCCTTCGGGGTGGTACCCCAGCATGGCTACAGTCCAATGACTGAAACAAGTAAACAAAATATTCATATGTCTTGCTATAAATCTGTTACATTGCTACCCTTCATAAAAAAGTGCATATGAAACCATACCAGGCTTGTTGGTATTCATAGTACTTTGGGTATTTTAGCACAGGTGTAGCTATGTGATTAAGAAGCTAACCTCCCAACCACGTGGTTTTGGGTTCAGTCCCACTGTTCAGCAGTGGGACTGAACATGTGTATGTACCCTTGTATTGACATGATGATTATAAATGAGCAAATTGTTTGTTTCCAGTCTTCTGTGAAAAATGTTTGGGCTTGAGAAATAATACCTCACTTGGAAACATGTGCAGGTTGGCAACTTTGAGAGCATTGGTCATAGAAAATCTGCCTCAATGAAGTCTATGCAAGCATGGAAAAGTGAACATTAAATGATGATGATTGTGATACCAGCACTTGAAAAGTCCTCTCCCTTTACTCCCATTACATCTACAATCATCTGCAATAATTTTTACCTTTGAATTTTTCAGTTTGATCCAGAACAATCCTGAAGTTGCCATGGACTCAATTATTCATATCAAGCAACACATGAGCCCAACACAGAAAGCTGAAGTGTCCCGTATTTTCACTAACATAGACACATGATCAGTCAGTCCTTGATAATAGTGGAATGTTTCTATTTATTCCAAATTATCATTGCTGAATGTTTCTTAATTTATTATTTTTCTATTATATATATATATATATATATATATATATATATATTCTTTAAATTTTCCTGTTATGTATGTTGAATTTCCAGTTTTGTGGCTATTTATTTTTAATTTTCATTCATATGTTGACTGTTTCTGTTCAATTTGTTTAACAAATATGTCTCACTAGTACTTCCTACTTTTTCCAACAATGCATAATTTTTAGATTTAATCTTACACTTTGTTAAATTGAAAATATAAATTTGTACATAATAATACTTTGGCATTTTTGTTAGCTTGTTATATTTTCCTTAGTGGCCTTCTCATAGCTCTTTATCAGGTTTTTGCAATGTAACTATTACTGCTTACATCATCATCATCATTATTATTATTATTATTAAGGTGATGAGCTGGCAGAATCGTTAGCACATTGGGCAAAATGCTTAGCAGTATTTCGTCTGTCTTCACATTTTAAGTTCAAATTCTGCCGAGGTCGACTTTGCTTTTCATCCTTCCAAGGTCAATAAAATAAGTACCAGTTGAGTACTAGAATTGATGTAATCAACTATCCCTTTCCCCTAAATTTCAGGCCTTGTGCCTATAGTAGAAAGGATTATTATTATCATCATTATTATTGTGGGTATTGGAGTGATTGAAAACACTAGAGTACTGGACCAGATGATTTGCAGTACATCTATCCTTGTTCATCACAGGTGTTTGGTTAAAAAAAAAACACAGAATTAAATGAGACAGTGGTAAATGAATAATAGACCATATGGGAAATATAGGTTTTGTTTCAAGTCCCCAAGTCTGCAGTCCAAGCAGCATTGTTGACTGATCGCCCGCTTGTGTTATCACAGATCAATTCATGATAAGTCTAACATAGTCCACAGTGAGTGTGCCATGTTATCCTGGATCAGAGCTGAATGAATCTATGATAGATGAAGATAGATGTACTTGGTTTTGTCACTTTATGGTCTGAGTGCTAATGTTGCTGGGCTCAGCTTTACTTTCCATTTCTCCTTGGCAATGGCCAATAAAATAAGTACTCAGAGTGTTAACTTTACTACTGCTATATAAATTTTGAACCTTTGCCAATGTTGATAGTATCAGTAGAGCATTGGGCTTCATGTCTTGTGATATTTAAATTTTGAATCCACATCTCGCCAAAGTCAGTTTTGCTTTTCATCCTTTCAGAGTTGATGTATTAAAGTTCCTGTCATTTACTGGTCTTAGTATAATCAACAGTATCCTTGTAAATTATATGACTTTGTGTCAGAAGTCCACTATTTTCTTTTATTGCCATACTTATTGCCATTTAAAGTGCATGAATGCCACAAATTCCAAATTTTTCTTTAAAAATCTGATTTTATGTCTATGTAAAAAGAAAAAGTACAAATAATAATAATGACTTTCAAATATAAATGTGTAATATTTTTAGACTACTGTAACTAACCAGTTTATAATCATATTGCTTCCTAAGGAAATGAAAATGTTACATGCAAGAGTTCACATAAATATTCACTGTCAAATGTGATTATTCCATTTAAGAAGGGTTTGAAGAAGACAACTTAAAATTAAAAGAAAAGAATGATTTCTTGTCCTTTTGTGTGTAGCTGGTGATATTACTGTTATCCATTGTAAAATTATTTCAGTTTGAATGTTTAAATTACCTGGTGATGCAGCTTCTGTTGACCGTTCTACTGTTAGTAATTTCTCTTGAATTACTAAATATGCTTTATTAGTATCTAGAAGTTTAAAAGTGAAATACATGTCAAGACAAAAACAAATGTAAAATAAAAATATATTTTGAAAAAGAAAACTAAAAATATATTTTGTTCAAGTAAAATGAAACTTAAACAGAAAAAAAAAAAGAAAAGAATTTAATATTCTTTGCATTGAAGTAAATTTTTGGTGCTTTGTCTGATAGCTGGATTGTTCTGTGTAATGTAAGTAATCTTGCTTACACAGTCAGTACTTGCTCTAGTACACACTGAAGTAGTCAATGCTAGCTTTATGGTAAAATGGTGACTTGTTTGAGAGCTGAACATCATATTCTCTTGCAACGGGATACTGAAGTCCCAATCTCCTCAGGGCTTACTTTAAAAAAAAAAATTAAGGGTAAAATATTGGTCTTAGTTATATGCTAACAAGGACATGTGGGGACCTTGTTCAGAGATGAAACATTTAATCACCTATTTTTGTTTTACTCCCATTTACAATCCCTTTTATTTTTGGTACTGTTCTTGCTTTCCTTCATGTTTGGATGTGATTTTCTCTTGCTAGCATTGGTTGGATGGATCTGCAAATGTTGATATTTGCATGAAATGCTAGATTTAAGGTACTCTACAACCACATTTCCTTGCTTATGCAAACCATTCATCTAAATAAGAATGATTGTAACCATGTTCATTTCACAGGAACTTTTTACCCTTTAAAGTCTACAGCCCAACACTTAAATAACTTAAGTCACCCTGTCCATTTGAATATTAGTTTCTCTGTATAATTCTTTTATTTATTGGACAATCACATGTGATATTTATTAATCATGGATTCATTTTTAAGAAAAAAATATAATTTATCCTGATAGAAAATATTGTGACATCTAATTTATACATTTGTTGCAACCTTTCTACCCCGGTGTGTTTTGACCTTAACCCAATAAGGGTCGCTTATTTTGACAGTAATAGAGGCAGGGAGTTGTATGCTAAATAACTAAAAAATAATACTTGGTAGTTTTTTTCCCCGCCTTTCTGTTTGCTTCTGGACAGATATATTCACACTAACTGGAAGCTTATTGTAGCTTGAATATTTATAGTGATGTGGTACTGAGACACTTGCTGGGTCCTTGCATTTTTGAGAGTGTCTTAACAATAGTGAGACCCTAGTTTTTGAGTATCTTAAAAAAAAAGAAAAGGTAGATTATTAAATTTGATTTATGCTTGGTGGAGTTGGGGTTAGCATAAAAGAAACTGATGCAAACATTTACCATCCATGTCTCTAACTAATTACAATAATTTGAAGCACAAAAACCATTTACAAACACACACACATACACAGTGTATATATATATATATATGTGTGTGTGTATAGGTACCTTATTTAATATATTATCTTGATATATCTATACATATATATTTATGTATGTATAGATACTAATGCATATATATTAAGTATCGTCAAAAATTAATCCTTTCAATATCAATCTACCTGAGATTGCCCTTGGGTCTCTGATACAACACCTTATGTTTTATTATGCAAGAACCTTCTGTTATATTTAAAATATCAGCTTAATAATGCTTAATTTAGTCATTTTATGAAATACTTCATCCTGCTTAATTTCAAGATTAATTTAAATATATTAGTAGTATATTTGATTAGAAATAGGGTCTTGAAAATATTTAGAAAGTAATATTTTTGTCTCTTAGTGCAAAAGCTGAGTTGAAGAAGTACTGGACAATTTACTCTTCCCTCAGGAATCCATTATTGCTTTGCATTATTGTGTTCTACATAACACTCTGAAAATTTGTTTGTCTCCGATCTCAAACTAAATAAAAGCTTTAGAAAGCCCCTTTAGCTTTAAACATCAAAATTCTGAATTTGTTAACAATAAAGAATGAATAGCTTAGTATTTCTTCAGGTAAATGTTACTTGAGTAAAGTGTTGCACAGTGCTAATATTTCCAACTTCCCGCAGAATGAAATTACATTCTAATAAAGATTGAGATTTATCTTAGTCTGAAGAACAAGGATTAAGATACCCTACAATCACATGTCCTTGCTAATGCCAACCGTTCATCTAAATAATGATGACTGTAAATCTTCAGGAAAATTAAACATAAATAGTGCTTGTATTGTTTGATTAGTTATCCTAGTGTAGGGCTGACTGGAAATGCTAATTAAAGAATTCTAAGTAATAATTTCTGTCTAACTTTTTAGTACTCTTAATTAAGTAAGATATTAGTGAAATCACTCATTGATACCCATTAATATTTTTTTTGTAATTATTATTCATTCCCCAAACTAAATTAAACATGAACTTGAACCCTTTAGCATTCAGATTACTCTACCAAATGTAATACTTACTTATTCACACTACTTTGAATTCATTTATGCATTATGTTGTGGCAAGGTTTTGATGATGGAATTGTTTATTTTTAGAAGGACATTGTATGGAAGGTGTGAGTAACTAATTGGAACATAAAACAGGTAGAATATTTAAGCTGGATATAGCCAGTTTCAATGCTAAAGGGTTAAAATAATCTCATCAGAAAACTCTTTGTGAAAACCTCTATAAATGGGCTCATTTCTTGGAAAAAGAGATTAGATTTGTTAATTTTGAGAGAGAGTGAAAGGAGTCTCTTCCCCTTTTATTTTGTAACATGCCAAATGAAGGATGTTTTGTTATGAAAGATATCCTGAGGTATTGAAATGACAGCTTCAAGGGGTGTTGAGATGTTCATGTTAAAAATTTTCTTTTCAAATGATTTGCATTAATTTCACCCCTTGATATTTGTTGGTATGTGAGTAAAGCCCACATAGACACAGATGAGTACATGTACATAAACATACTCACACAGTCATTGTATGTATGCAGATACATAAATATACACATCAACAAGACATTACATAACTATATGTATGACTGAAATCTTTTACGTTCAAGTTTGTAAGTCCCATTGATACCAGTGAGGTATCATATTGATACCCTTCTAGTGACATCACTAATATCCCCAAATATTGGAAATAACTTCATTTTGTTTTATTAATTGCTTATATTAAATTGTAAAGAGAGTATTGTAAATCTTGGAAACTGTGCTCCTACTGGGACCAATCATGTTTGTAAATAAAGAAAAAAAAATATAACCATTTGCCTTGTTTTTGTTAATATATTTTTAGTTTTGTATGATTGTTATATGAACTTTTTTTTGTGCAGGTGTGGCTGTGTCATTGAGAAATTAATTTCTCAACAATGTGATTTTGTGTTCAGTCCTATTGCAAGGCATCTTGGTCTTCTATAATCCTGAGTTTACTAAGCTTTGCAAAGTGGAAACTGAAAGAAGCCTGTCTTATATAAATGTGTGTATGTGCACATTATCTTTTACTTGTTTCGGACTGCAGCCATGCTAGGGCACCACCTTGAAGAATTTTTTGTCAAATGTATTAACCTCAGTACTTATTCTATTTCTTTTGCTGAACTGCTAAGTTATGGGAATATAAACAGACTAGTACCAGTTGTCGAGCAGTGGTGGGGGGAAAAACACACACATGTATATATACATATGTGATGGGATTCTTTCAGTTTCTATCTACCAAGTCCACTCACAAGGCTTTGGTCAGACAAAATATATGGTAGAAGACACTGATTCAAGATGCCATGCAGTAGGACTGAACTCCGAACTCTGTGGTTGAGAAGTAAGCTTCTTTATGCAGTGGGATCAAACCTGGAACCACATGAATGTGAAACAAACATCCCAAACCTCACAGGCATGACTGCACCTATGTTTGTCATCAATAAGATGTTCAGATTTCATATGAACTTTCCCTTTATTTTCTTTAGGGTTTGGAGCATTTAGTCTGAGCATTGCTGGACATTTGTTGGATAAAATAATAACTTAAGAACATACCTACAGTCCAAATATTATTTTATCATCCTTTTAGAAAGGAAAGATCTCCTTTGGTCATGAATGACCATGGGATTGCATCTAGAAAGTTCCTCTCCAAAGCACAAGTCTGGGCAAGTTTGTTTATGGAAGCTCAGCAGTCGTCCATGCATACCAGCCTCCCCTCTCCATGCTACCAATGTTATCCAAGGGAAAGGCAAAAGCTAATGCAGCTTGATATGAGTGACTTTGCAACTCATTTCTACAGCTGAGTGAACTGGAGCAACATGAAATAAAGTGTCTTGCTCAAAAACCCAACACACAACTTGGTCAAGGAATCAAACTCACTACCTCATGATTGTGAGCCTGATGCTCTAACCACTGAGCCATGCGCCTTTGCATCAATCTTTTATTTAACAATATATTTAGTTTTAAAATTTGAATGATTTATTATCACCCTTTTATATAATAATAAAACATTCAAATTTTAAAGCTAAAGCTATCATCAACCAGTAAATGTTTACTTTTGAGAGTGGGAGGCATGTTAACTAATCTTACTACCCTACAGCCAAGGTAGATTGGTTTGAAGACCTTAGGGTTGTTGCTGAGTGGTTCCTGGTCTCCTCCTCTATAGTGACTCATCTCCACTATACCATACTTTTTTTCCCCTCCTTGCAACATATTGTGGTACCTCAGATGGGCCTGAGGTACTTTTTCTTTACTGTTCTGTTGCCTGCTCTGTTTTCTTACTTTTTGTTGCGAAGAATTTGTATATCACAGTCTAGAAGTTACTTTCTTGCTGGATGTATTATGGTGGGTTTAACAACATTTTGACCAGGTCTCATTAGTATTTATATATTTTTTTTTTCTGCATTTTTTAATTCTTCTGTAGACTTATTTTCTATCTACTAGATTTTCAAGTTGTAGTGTCATTATTTTTTTTTGTGTTAGTGTAAATGGTAGTGGTTGCAACAGTGGAGATGGAATTTTGTTTTTCTGGTCTTTGTTCTCATTTTCCTTATTGTTGCTGTTCTTTCACTCAACACTTGTGGTAGTGGTGCTTTGTTTTAAAGGTGGGAAGGTAGCATCAAAACAGCTCTTCTGATCTCACTCATGTTTTCTTGATATGTATAAAATAAATGGGTAAATGTTTGAAAATAATCCACAAATTCTGTTCTGAAGAACAAAAATAAAACCAAGCCAAACAGCTCCCACAACCCTTGTCTTTATGTGACACATAAAGCACAAATTTTGTAAACAAATCTTTGAAAGATGGTTAAAATAAAACAAAACAAGTGACTTGCAGCGAACATAGTGCTGGTGCCACAACCAAAAGAATAATAATAATTATACAGTAATCACTCACCATATTTCAGTTCACCTATCATGCCCTCAGTACATCACAGATTTTTCTGGCTAATATATGTAAATTTATCTCGCGGGTTTCTGTGACTGATAGGTATTTATAGTTTTTTTAGATTTTAATTATTTCTGTGGTAAAATAAGCATTTTCACACCTAAAAATTAATAGATTTATTAAAGGAAGATACAGTACAGTACTGCACTGCATATCACATTAACTGAAATGTATTAACAGAAAATACGTAATGTACTGTAGATGAGTAAACAAAGAATCGCACATACTGTATGGAAAACGAAACTCAGGAGGCGAGTGTGTGGTGTTGTTTTGCATTTATAATAGAATATATACAAATTATAAAAAGGAAAAAAATATACAATACAGTAGTTTCTACTCTGCAGATTTTCACCTATCACGGTGAGTTTGGAATGTAACACCTGCGATAGTCAAGGGATTACTGTATTTATGTATTCTGGAAGCCATGCTTAGAACAAGTGAGCAGATTTTTGAAATATGTATAAGTGTATGGCTTAAGAATTGAATTGCTACATTTAACCCGTATTAATCTCAATTAAGCGAGCTACAAATAAAAAAATAAAAAAAAACCTATTTATTACATATTAAAATATCTTATTTTCAATGCGTTTATTCTCTCAAGATCTTAAACTGAGATTCAGTTCTTGGATAGTATGATGCCTTCAAGTAAATTATGCTATTAGATAAAAACTGGTTGGATTTAGAGAAGGCAGAGGTTCAATCTAAGTGATCCCTGGTATGTTCAAAGTATACTTTATTGTTTTTCATAGAAATGAACAACTTTTTGGAAGGAATGTCCTCATTTAATCCAAACTGCTCGAGTTATCTGCAAACACTTCCATTGATAGTCCAAGTCTGTTGAGCATATCCAGACTCTGTAAAACAGTTCTCTCTCAGGATATTTACATAGGTCCACTGTTTCTTGGACAGTGATGGTAGATGCAAACGCCTTCTGTGGGTGACAATAACCTCCATTCAGTCCAGTTCTATAACAATGTTCTTGAAGTAAACACTCTGCCACATATAGCTAAACAATGCATTGCTACTTTGTAATAAACAAGGCCGCTTTCCTACCTAAAATGCTCCAACAAAATACTATAAAACATACCATGGACTCACCTGAAATCACAGATTTGAATAAAATTTGCAATTTGCAATTTTGTAAATTCACTTGTAAGCCTAATGTATCATGACATCATTTAATGTCCATGTTCCATGATGGCATGGATTGGATAGTTTGACAAGATCTGTTGGGTCCAAGGACTGCATTGTGATCCAATGTTCATCTTGGCATGGTTTCTACAGCTGGATTCCCCTCTTAAAGCCAACCACTTTACAGCAGATACTAGGTACTTTTTTTTTTTTGTGCCACCTCCACTATTGAGGTTGTCATGGAGCTTGCAAGACAATGAACCCTGAGGTAGGAATCAACTCTATGCAAGAGAAAAAGGGTTTAAAGTGTGAGAGAGAGCAGGGAGTGTGCAGACTAAGTTCTTATAGGAAAACTGTATGGTGACTCATACTTACTAGGGGAGGGAGAGAATGATCATTCACTTTATTTAAAATAATTCAAATGAAGGTATTAAACAAACATTTCAAGCATTTATTTCTTCATGCTACAATATGTATTTGTGGAGGTGAGTGGCTTAGTGGTTAGGGTGATGGACTCACGATTGTAAGATTGTGGTTTTGATTCCTGGACTGGGTGATGTGTTGTGTTCTTGAGCAAAACATTTCATTTCATGTTGCTCCAGTCCACTCAGCTGCAACAGACCAGCATCCTGTCCAGGTGGGAAATATATATGCCATGGAAACCAGGAAACAGGCCCTTATGAGTCGGTATAACTTGAGAAGTTAACTTCACCTTTACCTACTTATGTATTGGTTATCAGTTTCATTTCAGAACTAAAGGAAAACAAAATTTTTAAAATCTGCTCAATGGTTTTAAACTTTTGGCAACCATTCTATGTGTGTGTGTGTGTGTGTGTGTCATGTGCTAACATATAAACAACAGATGTCACAACAATTTCAAACAATGAGAAAATATAGTTTTGTTTTATATAAAAGGAAAGTGCAGCTTGTCTCTCAGTGACTCTGAATTAATACAAATATATAGGTGTCACTAACATACACTGTTAATCAATACAGCTCTCATATCATTAACAGCCTTCATTTCTGATAACTAGTATTGAATAGTATACTAGTTGAGTAGAGTTCTCATTTCTATTTGTTCCTTGTTAGAGAGTCAATAATCTCCCTCTTCCCTCTCTTATTTAATCACCTTCTTTTGTTGCTCCATCTCTAAATTTCCTATTTTAATGTATGGAATATTTTTGTCCTGGCACTGGCCTTTTTTTGTTGTTTTTTTTTTCTTTTTACCTACCAGTTCATTTTTTTTGTTGATTGTTCTTTGAATTTATACAACTGCATATGAACATTATGATTGTTACTTTTATTTTACTTTTAAGGACCAGAGCATAAATTGTTGATCTCTGCAGTGTGTAAAATAAACTCATTGACTTTTTGTCAAAACTGGTAGAGGTTCACTTTTTTCTTCAGATTGTCAATTTGGTCACTTGAAACACTGGAACTTGAGCTAAATTTTTACCCCTTGCAATCATGAAGATTAAGTCTGCAAGTGATCATGAAGATTAATCATGAATGTTAAGTCTACAATCTTCTTTCATGCTCTACATCCAATTTCGATGTGTTAGATCAGGTATAGATCCAAATAATGTATATGTCTTTTTGGCTGAGGTGCTTTCAGTTTCTTTGATCAGTTCACCCATATCGTCTCTGTTTAGCAGCAGTTCTGGTGTATATCGACCTGATTTTATGATGTAATTGAAAGTCTGAGCACTACACCAAGGGGTAGGAACTGGATATGTGGTGTCAAAGTGAGTAAAATCTACAATGTGTGAACCATTAATATCAATGGATGTTGTTAATGGTTCTAGACGATGTCCCCAAATAATATCCCAAGGCAAGTAAGAAGTTTTTGCTTGTACAGTTCGACCAGTTGTTGAGACTACAGCCTGTAACATCACAATTATTTCAAAATTCTCATGACGTAAACTATCCCGTGAAATATTATAAAACGGTGATTTTTCATCAATTTCATGGTAAACGTTGGTCGGCCAGACCAAAAATAAATTGTTGTGCCCATCTTCAGCTTTGAAATTCACATTGAAATATTCTACTGGAATATTATTGCCAGATTTTGAAAAACTTTTTTTAATAAATAAACCTCGAGCACTGGCAGTGATCAGATGAGATTTCCGCATATCACCCACACGAAATACAAACTTGTATTGCAAATCTTCTTCCATGATACAAGCTACCTTACTGAACAATATTGTGCAAGAACGCTTTTTACCACGTTTCACTTTTGCTATGACCAAACCACAGAATGCTGCTTGCATAGCTGCTCCAAGAATAGATTCAAAAAGTACTCCAAGAACTGCACCTGGACATTCTTCTGATACATAACGTGAGCCATATCCAATTGTTGTCATAGTTTCAATTGAGAATAAGTAAGCAGTTGTAAAAGAGTGGACACTTTCTATGCATGGCACCCAATTTTCTGGATTGTCGTCTTCAAAGTCTCCATGTAAATGAGCCAAAACATAGAAGTAACTAGCAAAAAGTAACCAGGATGAAATAAATGACACCACAAATATTAAAAGGTTCCATCGCCACTTGACATCAATGAGTGTTGTGAAGAAATCTGACAGAAATTTCTGGTTGCGTTTGCTAATTCCGGTTTGCTTGATGTTTACATGACCACCTCGACTGACTAATCGGAATTGTTTACCTGGTCGAAGGAAATTGCGCATCTCGAGCGAGCCACTTCTGCTCCACTCACTTGATACGTCTTCTTGAGTAGAAAAATGAAAGAGAGAAAGAAAGAGAAATAGATTAGTGAAATATTCTTGGAAAATTCTTATAAAAAAAAAAAATCAAAATAATTCTCTGCATTACAATTCAGTCGGGAAAAAAAGAACAATTCTTTTCAACAAATTATTACATACTCTCCTAACCACACTATTCTTCTGATAACATGCAGTAGAATTCTCATCTAGAGGTTGCCTATCTTGAGATAAAGAGGTTGTGTTCCCCATGCTTGCTGTTAAAAGCATTAACTTCTGGTAGGGTATCCATAGTGGCAAAGTTGAGTATTCAATGGTAGATCAAGCAAATAACTTTATCTTGAATGCAGTGGACGTGACAGCGAAGGAAGGCTGCAACTGTTCTAATCATCTTAGTTTTATTACCACTGGATTTAGTCGGGTGATCTGTAAAGTATTGTGTCTTCTAAGAGAACAACATCAAATACACATTCAATAAATATGCACAAGTGTCTTTGTTTTGTGGTGCAGCACAAACTTTATATGTCTTTCAACAATTGGGGAAGAGTGATAAAGAACTGGTGAGAAACTGATGATTGGCAGCTCCCAGATAAGAACTGGCATAAAAGATTGTCAAAGTTTGGACAGAAGCAAGAAATTTCTTCAAAGTATTCAGTCCTATTTAGAATTCACTCTGATAATGCAAAATAGAAAAGGGAAAGAAAATGAACCCTAAAAATAATCTTTAATCTTTCTTGTTTGGAAAACTGCATCCAGCTCTCACCAATAAGCAATAAAAAACACATTAAGAAGTCTCAGGACAGTCCAGATTGAGCAGACCAATGATCAAAGGCACTTGCTCTGGCTGTGATCAGTTGCCTTTTCTCCATTCATAATATATCTAGGATGACATGAATAAAGGTGTCCTATTTTTTTTTTAAGATGCAGGTTGTGATTTCAGGGAGATTTGGCTGTTATTTCAAGCATGTCAAGAGACCTGCTTGAAATAGCAACCAATTCTCCCCATTTGGTATTCATGTTTTCCCTATGAAATTTATAAAGTAAAGATTGTATATGGGTACAAGTAATCAGTTTTGTTTTCCAGTATTATTTTGAGGGTAAATTAACGAAGGGAGCCCATTGGCTACAGGTAGAAATCATAAGCATGATAATTAATTACAATGAAATGGTTCATCTGAACATTCAACCATTCTGATTACTGCTAGCAGTAATCACGTTAAAAATACAGAAGTTCCTTATATTAGACATTATAAGCAGCAACTTGAGGTAGAAAACAACAATAGGACTATTGACAAAACCATGTCTCTCTAGCTTAGCCTGTGACTATGTAACCTATTACATTACAGAGCACCGGACATTGTATCTTTTCAAATTAGGTACTAAAAATTGGTTTCATTATTTCAGCAATATTATATTTTTATCTGCACTCAAATAATCCATCGGTCCATTACTGCTAGCAGGATAGGCTAGTCATGTAATGTCCAACATAATAAAATGGTTTATGCCTTAATTCAATGTTTACAATGATAATCCTTGGTAGTTTCTTCAGAAAATTATTGCTTGGCTAATTTAGATTCACTGTTTCTTTGTGTGTAAAATAAATACCCTATCTTTTACCTTTTATTTGTTTCATTCATTAGATTGTGGCCATGGTGAGGCTCTGCCCTGAAGGGTTTAGTATAAAAAAAAAAAAAAAAAAAAAAAATCAACCCCAGTACTTATTTTTTTTTCATAAACCTGGTACTAATTCTATAGGTCACTTTTTGCTGAACTGCTAAAAGATGAGGACATAAACAAACCAACTCTGGTTGTCAAGCAGTGGTGGGGAGATATGAACACATTCACATAGATATAATAGTTACTTTTTTTACTATATGAGAGAATTTTTCTCCACGGTAACTGCAGTGAATTTGCCTTGTAGCAGTTGAAATATGTCAAACTTTTCTAACTAACCTAAACTTTAATTATATATATATATATATATATATATATATATATACATACACACACACACACATATGACAAGCCTCTTTCAGTTTCTGCCTACCAAATCCACTCACAAGGCTTTGGTTGGCCCAGAGCTATGCTATGGTGTCACGTAGTAGGACTGAACCGAGAACCATGTGGTTGGAAAGCAAACTTCTTACCACAGCTACACTTGTCAAGAAAAACCATGTCAAGTACTGATATCTACAATGTTGCAAAGTGACAAGAAATGTTTCAATGGTATCAAGATATTGTGACATAAGGTCAGTTGGATAACATAAGGTGAACAAGATAGCAAACATAAGGTGAACAAGATAGCAAACATAAGGTGAGCAAGATAAGAAACATAAGGTGAACAGAATACAAATATAAAGTGAATGGGATAACAAAGTGAACAAGATAAATGTAAGTTGAAGAGGATAAACAGTGTGAACAGAATGTTAAATAAAATCAACAGAATAAGAGCAGATTAATAAAATATGCGAAAGACACAGAAATAGGGAGAGGGAGAGAATGTGGGAGTGTCAAGTAAAAGGGAGGCAGGTGTAAATAGTGAATTTGAGTGAAGGTGATGTGCTACCCCAGTCAGCTTTTTAAGACTTGGTTAAAGAAGTGAGGCAGAGAAAAAGAAATGATACAGAATGACAAGGGTCAACAAATGATGGGAAGGCTTTATAAAGATTGTATGGTAAAGGAGAAAATAAATATAAAGAACAGCTTAAAAAAAAAAAAGCAAAAATGGTAAACTATTCATTAGTTGATTTGTTCTTTTAATCTGTTCAGTTTGTATTTAATGCTAACATATATAATGTAGTCAGCCATGATATTTTAATAATTTTAAGTTATATAAATGAAAAGAAAGCATCATTAGCTTACATAGTAACTCTGGCCAAGAAAGACAGGGGAGATAATCTCAAATTTATAATTAATCAAAATTACTTAAAAATATAGTGGGAAGTGAGTCTAAGCTTGACAGTTTGGTGACAGCTACAGGCATAATTTTTGTCTTATTTGACCTTCCAGTAGTATACTGGTTGGCATTATAAAAGTATATATATTATCTATAATCCTTTACTTGATTCAGTCATTAGACTGCGGCCATGCTGGGGTACTGCTTTGAAGAATTTTTAGTTGAATGAATCAACCCCAGTACTTATTCTTTTATTAAACCTGGTACTTATTCTATTTGCCTCATTTGCCAAACTGCTAAGTTATAAGGATGTAAACACACCAACACTGACTGTCAAGCAGTGATGGAGGATAAACAATATATATATATATATATATATATATATATACACGATGTCCTGAGACAATAGTAGAAGACATTTGCTCAAGGTGTCACACCGTGGGACTAAACTTAAAACCATGTGGTTGGGAAGCACTT
>NC_068982.1:45015165-45029167 GCF_001194135.2 Octopus bimaculoides | reverse complement strand
ATGTGGTTGGGAAGCACTTATAATATATATATATAATTACTTAAACTGCTTAACAATTTGATTCGGCCCTGTGCAACTTAAAGTTTCATCGGCTCATCACAAGAACCTAACTCATTGGGCTCGATGGTCTGATGGGGAGCTGTGGAAAGTCTTGAACTCCCTGTGATGACCATGAAACTTTCAGTTGCATGGAGGTCAAATCAAACTGTTTTAAATAATATAGCGCAAATCCTCGAGTATAGTCTGCCTTTGAGTATAATACGCAGGGGATTTTTAGGGGGCTGTACCTCTGCAAAACCTAAACCTTGTGTATAATACGCACCCCTTCTCTAACTTGGGTCAAGGAGGTATTTGTTTGTAAACATATATACGGTAACATCCTTTATTATTATTGTATATAAAACATAATGCAAACGTGTAGCTTTTTTGTGCACTTTGTTTGCAGAAAATAAAGAAATAACAGTAATAACGTCAGTGAAAAATAAATATTAAATAAATTGGCTTTACATCTTTATCACTTAGAAAATTTTGCTTAGAAAATATTTTATATTTTTAACCTTGTATATAGTACGCACTAGAAATTTTGACCTTTAAATTTTGGGAAAAAAGTGCGGATTATACTCGAGGATTTATGGCATATAACTCCTACTAAATATGTTGAGTGCCTGTCTTTTGTTTGTTCACTCACTTGTCAGTGTGTGTGTATATATATATATACACACATAATTCAACTGTTACTAAGTATGACTAAGGGTGCTGGGTAGCACTTATATTGCTAGAAATGAGAGTTAAAAACCATTAGAGCTGCAAGAAAGCACATATAGCTGCCTCTGTCATTTTATAATTTTCACATTAGCATTTTGCTGAATCAGCCACAAATTCATATGGAAAATATATATACTGACAGTTAGGATTTAGCTAAACCATCCAATGATGAAGTAGTTACTACTGATGAGTTTGTAATTTTCTAACAGAACTAGACTAGTATAGTGATCTTGCTTGCTGTGGGGTGGTTATCTCCCTTGTCAGTATATGAAGAGGTGCTTTCTTGCAGCTCTAAGGGTTTTTAACTCTTATTTCTAGCAAAATAGGTGCTATCTGGTACCCTCAGTCACAGTAAGGGACAATTGAATTTTTCCTTTCTGGGTTTATATTGCGTATTGCTGCCTTCGTTTATATATGTATATATATATATATCTATATAAATACTGAGTGATGTGATAACTTGAAATAAGGACTCGGGAGGAAGCATATCTAGGGATAGACTCTGCATGAAAACTAAAAGGAAAGGTACTTTATGTAGCCAGGCAAAACTATAGGTAGGGAGAGAGAATCAATAATGTAATGATCCACTCTGGGTGATTGTGGATATATTTCAGTGAGGATATGATCAGCTATGGGATAAACAATTAAAGAGAGCGAGAGAGTGAGAGCAAGAGAGTGAGATCGAGAGAGAGGAAAAATAAAAACCTTCCATATTTTCACAAGTCTTTTGATGAAATCCAATCCTTAAAAATAAAAAAAAAAAATATAATAAAATAAAAAATTAAATAGAAAAGTTCTTTCTCTCTTTTCTTTCCTTTCTGTTTTAATACAAATATCATCATTAACATTATCAACATCATTACTAACAAGAACAAGAACAACAACAATAATAATAAATGTGTCCTATTTAGGCAAAAAAAGTGAAGGCGCAATGGCCCAGTGGTAAGGGCAGCGGACTCGCGGTTGGAGGATTGCGGTTTCAATTCCCAGACCGGGCATTGTGAAACACCTAAATTCAATTCCCAGACCGGGTGAAAACACCTAAAGCTCCACGAGGCTCCAGCAGGGGGTGGGATGAGGTAGCGACCCATTGTACTCTTTTGGCCCAACTTTCTCTCACTCTTTCTTCCTGTTTTTTGAGAAATGCTGTGATGGACTGGCCTCCCATCCAGCTGGGGGGAACACATACGCCATAGAAACTGGGAAACCGGGCCCATGAGCCTGGCTAGGCTTTAAAAGGGTGAAAAAAAAAAAGATTTAGGCAAAAGGCTTGCAATTTCATAGGGAAGGGATAAGTTGATTACATTGATCCTACTCCCAGTATTAGATTGGTACTTTAATTGACCTTGGTGGGATGAAAGGTAAAGTTTACTTTAGGCAGGCTTAATATTCTATTACCAATATACTACCATCACCAATAATAACAGTGAGTGCAACAAGCAATGATAGTATGACAACTACCATTGCTGCCACCACTATCACCACTTAACTCTTACCACTGAGATAAGACCACATATTCAATGCTGCTGTTCAGCCCTCAAATCACCTCTGATTAAACCTTTAACATTCAGGCTTCTTTGTCAAATGTCTTGTTTATTTATTCACCTTGTTTCAAATTAATCATGCATTATCTTGTAGCTCCAAGATTTCAATAGCGTGTTTTATTCTTCTGCTTTATTCTTTTGTTTCAGTCATGCTGGAGCACCGCCTTTAGTCAAGCAAATCGACCCTAGGACTTATTCTTTATAAGCCTAGTACCTATTCTATCAGCTTCTTTTGCTGAACTGCTAAGTTACTTGGACGTAAACACACCAGCATCAGTTATTAAGCAATGGTGGGGGGACAAACACAGACGCACAAACATATACACACACACACATATATATATATATATATATATATATATATATATACGATGGGCTTCTTCCAGTTTCTGTCTACCAAATCCACTCACAGGGCTTTGGTTGGCCCGAGGCTATATTAGAAGACACTTGCCCAAGGTGCCACGCCGTGGGACTGAACCTGGAACCATGTGGTTGGTAAGCAAGCTACTTACCACACAGCCACTCCTGTTTGTATATTTAAAAAATGACATTGTAGGGTAGGTCTGAGAGGTTGGATTGGGTCTGTTTGAACATAATACAGGTAGAATATTTAGGCTGGATATGGCCAGATTAAAAGTGTTAAACAGACTTTTAATCAAAAGTGTTCTAGCTGTGATCATCTAATTTTTTTTTTTTCAGATACAGTATCTCTACATCTGTCTTATCCAATAGATACTTCCTAGCAACTTGCTATGCTAGAAATGGCAGTCAAATCTCTTTCAAACAATACTTTATCATTTTAAGAAAAATCGGACACAACCCACTGAAATGCCATCTTCACCCCCAGGGTGTGGAAAAATCTGGTCTACTATAGCAATAATAGTGAGTTTGTTGTGTACAGTGCTCAGGGGCTTTACAACTCACCCGAAAATGGTAAAAGAGAGGACAGAAAGTGGCAATAAATCAAATAAATAAAGACAGCAAAGAAAGTTGAGAGTACATGTATAGTACACCATTACAGAGTGTACTGGGTATTTTTTGTGACACCGGAACTAGTGAGGTCACTAAACAACCCACCAACACTGTTTTCTGTCATCATCATCATCATCCCTTAATGTCCGTTTTCCATGCTGGCATAGGTTAGACGGTCTGACTGGAATTGGTAAACCAGAGAGCTGCACCAGGCTCCAGTCGGTTTTGGCTTAGTTTCTCTGGCTGGATGCTCTTCCCAACGCCAACCACTCCAAAAAGTGTAGTGAGAGTCTTTTACATATCATTGGCATGTGATTCATAATTTTCTTTTTTAAAATAAGAGACTGACCCCTGCAATGTCTCAACTAATTTTTTTATAGTCTCGTACACAAAAATTTCATGTAGTGCAATTTTTTTCTTTCCCACAATAAGAGTATGTGCATACTTTATGCAGATACCAGGCAATTAACCTTTCGTGCACATAAATTTCTGTGCGCTGGTGGCAGATCGTACATGCGTGCAATATCTTAATGGAAAAAAAAAGTCGTTCAAGTTCGCCTTTTATGCAAACTATGGTGAAATATGCCAAATGTTCATAAATTCTTGTTTCTCTCTTAATTCATTTAATTTTCATGTCGTATAGAAAAAGTGATTACAGATGGGAAAAAGTGTGAAGAAAAAAAATGTTATTTTGGAGTAAAAAAATTAATAAATGAGGTAAAAATGAAAAAGTTTTACGGGATGGTAAAATTGTGAAAGAAAAAAAAATAACTTGCAAAAAAACAACAAAAAAACCCCCCAAAACATGTAAAAGAAAGGAGTGGGTGGAGAAAGAAAATTCATTTTAATCGTGAAAATAACGATGAAAAGGAGACGTATTAAGATTTTTTTTAATGAAAATTACGAGTATTTCAGAATGTGGAATAAAATGATGAAAATAACAATAAATAAATAAAAGAACAAATACATTAAAAAAAATGAAAAAAAAAAAATCATTTAAGCGGCGGCTGCTGTTCCGAAAGCATGATGAGGGGACGGATGAGACGCTTGAGAAACATGGATTAAAGTATTAAAAAAAAAATGATTTTAATCCATGGTAAAAAAAAAAAAAAATTTATCCATTTAATTTCCATTCTTTTGAAATGTGAAATACAAAAAAAAAAAAAAAAATGGAAAAATCCCCTCCCCCGCCCCCCAAAATAATGATAAAAAAAAGACCGGAGAAATTCCAATTTATGTGGATCAGTTATTCCGAAAGTCCGCTAATAATGAACAATAAAAGTTTACATAAACATTAAAGGTTTTGAACATTATTTAAACTGAAAATATGATGGCATTGCCTACACAAATGTGCATTATAATCTACATTATCTGAAAGATATTTGTAGAGAATGTTATAAAAAAAGATAACCCTTTTTTTTGTGAAAGTTATGGGAATTTTCCGAAACTCGGAAAATATTTTTCTCAACGAATTCTGATGCAGTCGGAATCTACATCACCTGAAGCGTATTTATAGAAGATTTCATAAAAAAAATATCAATTCTTCTGAAAGTTATGAAGAAACAAAGTTGCTGAGATGTGGAGCACACTTGTGAAGGTATGTGTACGAGAGCACTCAACACTACCACAGCCACCACCATCACCAACCTGCCAAAGAAGTAGTCTCTACGGAGTCATTCGACTTGTTAGAATTAACATCCAAATCTCACATTAAATTTAAAAAAAAAAAAAGAAAAAAGACAGTGTAGTTCTGGAATCCCTTCACAAAAGGTGAAAAAAATGGGATGATCACAGCTGGAATGTTGTCGATTATAAGTTTGTTCGAGCATGGTTGACCTGGGGTTAAACAACAACAAACCAACAAGAGATTTTCTATAAGCTGACTGCGCTTGCTAGAAATAGGAGTCAAATCTTTATCAGATCTTAGCCAAGCTTCTTTAAAAATGGATACATAAAAAAAAAAGAAAAAAAGAAAAGTAATCTCTAGATACACTGTCAGAAAAGTTGGGATCGTCAGAGTTGGGACACGTCTGATTATCTGTCTGTTTGATTTGAGTCGATCAGGGGCTAAACAAGAAGTGCAAAATCAAAACCAAATGATTGAGGTGTAGAAGTTGTAAAAATAACATTAAAGTCCCCACCTAAAAAAAAAAAATTCTTCCTTGTACCCACATCGTTGGCCGTTATGACCGACTAAAATTTTAAAAAATTGCTGTTACCCTCGAATGCAGCAATAAAATATTTCAAAAGAATAAAAAAACCGCCGAGTCTTAACTTTAATTCACTGAAAACTTTCTCTATTTTAATTAATATGCAACTTACCAGTTATCATCTGTGATTTGCAAGGGACATTTCGCCATTTGTCTGGACAATTCTCCATTATTTCTAACAGGGACGTTTTATCGTCTTTATAATAATTGCAAAAGTTATTGTATTATATGAAAGTTTCAATGTTTGATATTGTTATTAACTTTTTGTTTGTAAAATTTTTTTTATGAAATTTCCTTTGAAAAGTTTTTTTTTTAATAAAGTTATCGTTT
Organism: Octopus bimaculoides; assembly: GCF_001194135.2. Classification (NCBI taxonomy): domain Eukaryota; kingdom Metazoa; phylum Mollusca; class Cephalopoda; order Octopoda; family Octopodidae; genus Octopus; species Octopus bimaculoides. The sequence goes on along the minus strand of NC_068982.1, from coordinate 45,023,346 downwards.
TAGTTCAAGTTATAAAACTTTTCTTACATAATCAGCAGACGACACTGGACTTGCAGACGTTCAGTTTTGATATTTCAATGTCTACAATTTTTATTTTTTGTTATTTAATGTTCCTTTTTCTTCTACTTTGTGACACGAGAAACAAGCTAAATTATAGAACGTGGAGGAAGAGATAGATATGAGAGAAATGTCAAAGTTAGTCAAATACTTAAGACTGTGGAGGTTGTAAGTGGTGTTGAGGTGAAACAAAGCATGGTGGTGGTGAAGGGTGTTATTGGTATGGAGGCGGCATTGGTGATGGTAATGGAGGTAGTGGTAGTTATAAGTGATGGAGACAGAGGGATTATCTGAGGGTTATAGTGAATGAATACAAACAGTGGTTACAAATGGTGGTTGTATCAGTGGGGGTAAGCTTTGATGGCGATGCTGATAGTGTCGAGGTATTTTACTACCTCACCACCTCTAGTAGTGGCGAAGTATTATTAGAGAGATGAAAGTGGCAGCAGTGGCGGTAGTGCTAGAGGGAAGTTGGAGGAAAACGAACGAGGACATTGTGTGGATAGGTAGAAGGTTCAGAAAAGTTGCAGATGGTGGGAAAGTGAAGAAGAGGGTAAGGGACAGTCATTGACATGCAAAGGTGCAAGGAAGAGTGAATTTGGAGAGAAGGGTGATGATAAAAATGACAACAGAGAGAGAGAGAGAGAGAGAGAGAGAGAAAGAAAAGATAAAACAGGAGACAGGGAGATGAGACGGGATGGTGGGGGCGAGCGAAGATAGATGTGACGGAAGTTTGATCAAATTTAATTGAAGGTAGGAGAAAAGAAGAAAGAATGGGAGGAACAGTGTGAAAGAAGGAAAAGACGAATAGGAAGCTGGAGAGTGTGTGTAAAAGGAACATAAAAATGAAAAGGACCAGACGACAGGAGAGAGATGTAGTGACAATGTGGAGAAAGAGAAAGAGAGAGAGAGAGAAAGAGAGAGAGAGAGAGAGAGAGAGAAAGAGAGAGACAGAGAGAGAGCCGTACATAAAGAATAGATTAGAATTGTTGGTTGTTTGCCCAAGTCAGAGCGCTCCAGCTGACACCGTCTTTTTTGTACATATGTAAAACTACATTGTACAATATGTAGTGTTTTTTTCTAAAATGAAAAAAAAAGTAATCTGAGGGATATTTGGCTGCTATTTCTTGGTGTGTGGATTGCTACGTTGGAGGTCCCACGCTGAGGTTAGCGTAGGTTCAGAGTGGTGGTGGGCGATGTGTGGAAAAACTGAAGGGAAATAGAGATGGTGGAGAGACATGAGAGGAAAATGGCGCAAAGGAAATAAAGAGTAAAAAAAAAATAAATATAGAAAAGATGGGAAGAAATATTGGGAGAAAACAGAAAAGAGACAAAATAAAGTGAGATTGGGTAAAGAAGCTGAAAAAAAGAAATTGGAATGGGGAAAAAAATAGATAGTAAGGAGAAAGAAAAACGTACATGAAGTAAAAGTTGGTGACAGAAAGAAATGTAAGGGAGAAGAAATTAGATGTAGGAGAGACGGGGGGGGGCGAGGAATAAGAAAGGAAGGGTGAAAAAGATGATAAAAACTTAATGGTCGAGAGAGTGGAGAAATGATAACTCAAAGACTTATGATAAAGATGAGTAAAGAGAGCGAGAAAAATATTGAAAGAGAGAGGGAGAGAAGCGTAAATGAATGAGTAGAACAAAAAAAGTAAGATAAATAAAACAGGTAAGATAGAAATGTGAAAAAAATAGTGAAGGAAATCACAAGAAAGTACGGCAAGTATAAGGCGAGAAGAAAAGAATAAAGATTACAACAGTAAAGTAATAAAAAGAGAGATATCTTAAGTCTGGATAAAAGAGAGGGTGATAAAGAAGTGGGAGAGAGGTGGACGAAGATGGAAGGAGACGTTTGAGGAAATAGGGGGAATGAGTAAAAGAGAAAGAGAGAGGGCGAAGCAATAAATGAAGAAAAAAAACTAAGTAGAGGGAAAGAAAAAGAAACGAAGAGATCGAGAAAGCAAGAGAGAGAAAAAGAGAGAGAGGGGGAGACTGAGATAATTGAAGGAGCAAAACTGAAGAAAAGAAGAAAAAGAACACAAATGAAAGGAAGAGGCTGTCGCTGAGTTGATGAGAATCACCATATGGTGTAACATTAAACAAGAAACATCGTTAAATACTTTAATGAGTTGAAATGATTTTATTAGAATTTGGGCCACGACATTATGATACCACCTCGAATGACGAGCTGAAAGGTTAAAGGTGACAAGATTTCTTCTTAATGTGTTAATCACTAAAGGTGGTATGTCCCGGAAGTAGTTTACTCTTATTTCGTAGGTGGCTATCTCGTAACAAAGAATCCGGAAATTGAAGAAGGTGAAGCAAGCAATTATTAAATTCGTCGCACTGAATTGAATTTTACTGGATGGACGTGAAGTGCATTGCTTTATTCTGAGTTTGTTTCGTCATTATATGTTGTAGACATTTTACTATCAATTACTATCTAACTGTTGAACATTGTACGCTTCACTGATGAACCAAAGAGAACGCTTTTTTCTACAATATCAACATTTCTTTAAGTGAAAACAGCGAGCTAGTAGAATCGTTAGCATCCCAGGCAAAATGCTTAGCGGCATTTCGTCCGTCTTTACGTTCTGAGTTCAAATTCTGCCGAGGTCGACTCTGCCTTTCATCCTTTCGGGAACGACAAAACAATTACCAGTTGAGCATTGGGGGTAGCTGTAATCGACTTACTTTTCCTTCCAAGCTTTCTGGCCTTGTGCCAAAATTTGAAACCAATATTTCTCTAAGTGTCCATTCATTTTTTAAATTAGAGAAAAATGGATTTAGTTTACAGAAACTCTCACAAGGGGCAAATATTTATCAAATATCTTCTCGTTTTGTTTTTGTTGTCATTAATATAACGGCTTCTGTTTCTCTTAACTTCTTTCAACTATTTAACGAATTAATGATCTTGTTACAATTTGGGTCGTTAGAAAACCTCAATATATTTTTCACCTTCATGACTTCAAGATAGACAAACTGGAGTGAAAGGATTTGGGCTTAGCGTTGCAAACTAAACACTAGTAAGCAATATTGTGTCACCACTATGTACAGTATCCACATTTTTTAGTTTGGTGGATTGTGAAAGACCGCGTTGTTGGGGATGTAATGAAACATGCTGAACGCTGATACTTTAGCCATGCAGCCTGATCCTATCGTCTTGAACAAATATAGCTCATTTCATCGGTTACTGTTCGTATTTTCCGCGTCTCCTTAATACTTGAACAATGACTTCTTATTCCCAAACCACCAGAATTTCAGTAATTCTTTTCTACTCTAGGTACAAGGCCTGAAATTTTGGGGGAAGGGGCCAGTCGATTTGATCGATCCCAGTACGCTACTGGTACTTAATTCATCAATCCCGAAAGGGTGAAAGGCAAAGTCGACCTCGGCGGAATTTGAAGACAGATTTCGCGCCACTACAGACATAATACCGCTAAGCATTTCGCCCGGCGCGCTAACGTTTCTGCCAGCTCACCGCCTTAATACAATTTCAGTAATTGAGTTACGATTACTTTGAACTGTCTTCCAATTGACATTTTTCTCTACTTGACTATGACTCTACAGTTTCTAGACTTAAGATTTGGATGTAAAAGTAAATTACTGTAACCTTTTATATAGAGATTATTACAATAGAAAAACAAAGTTCTAGAGTACAGTAATCTGGAAGTCCAAATATCAATTTAAAAAAAGCGACATAACTGAAGAAGATAAAAGAGGATTTTGTAAATAATACAACAAATAAAGTGTATGCTCTCATCATGCTCTTTTAAAACGGTGGTTTCATTATAAATTGTTTTCACCGTGAATTAGTCGGCTCTCCAAACCTCTTTCAACATAGCTGTCACGATACGCAAAGCCACAAAAGCAACTAACTATATGCTAAAAATTTAAACTGAAAATTGTTTCTTTGCATTCTGGGCTCAAAACAGACCGGGGTGAAGTTTACTTTTAGAGTTAGTTAACTAACAAACAGCCAACTATCGAGGTCAAACTAATTATCTAACACCCATCTCCTGCTAACATTTGTAGTTTTTAAATCATAATTTAAAATAAATGTGGAGGGTGTCACACTAGTGTAGCTAGAGTGTGTGCCGCCCGGGACAGCCCTTCCGTTGCCGCCTCCAGACCCCACAAAAAACACATTGCCTACAATAGACCCAAAAGTGCGGCCCACCCCCTAGCTACGCTAGTGGGGTGTCATTTAGACAATTTGTTTAAGTAATAATGCCTGAGAGCAGCATGCGTATTACAATTCCATCTCTTTCTTAAACGGGCATAATGAGTACACATCAACTTTTAGCCTGCGACTATTCTGGTACCAATCTCTAATAGTCCTGATTATAATTAACGGAGTTGAACGCATGATATTTATGAACGGGTGATAAGATATTTTACGTGTATGTGAATTTTACGTCCGCGTTTCTATGCTTGCTTAATGCTCAACGGATTTCGCTATTCACCACTTGTCGTGAGTTTTCGTCATCTGGCGGCACACACAGCTACTGAGTACCCAACCTATTTATTTCTGTTGTGCATACCATGTTTTTGGAATGGTTCACACACACACACACACACACATGAAATGCATGTCTGCACATGTGTGTTTGCTTTTACAAGCTGCAGAAAAAGTACTCAAGATGTATAGAAGACTGACCATTTATTCGAAGTTGGAGTTCCCCTCCATCATTACTCCGAGTTTCACTTTTTTTTTTCAGACTGTTACTAATACAAAAAGTGTATACCAAATTCGCAGCTCAATTTTAATTCTCGACTGCTTGTGTGAAAGAGAACCATATTTCGACTCCAACAATTGCACAAGCCAAAACGTCAAAAAACTACGGAACATAACTCGTCGTTACCTATATTAGAGTTACTTCCCTTGAATATAAACACGATTCTAATGTTTCGGAATAAGGTCCGCGAATTTTGAGAATAAAGGTAACATCAATCTTTATACTTGATATTTACTGGTAATACTTGGTACTTGCTGTATCGAAACAGTTTTGTAGTAAATTGATAGCACTGAAGGGAAAATAAATTTATTATCATTAGGTGACCTGCTTAGATCACTGCTAACGATTTTGAGTTCAAACAGTTCAGGCCAATTTAATATTTTTTTTTTTATACTAATAGTGTTGAAATTAAAGCCTAATTTCTCAAATGGGTTAATAGCTACAATAACTAACAGTTACTTTGTTGTTATTAGTTTTGAGTTAAAGTTGTTCATTAGCCCTTCTCTTTTTATTTAGGCACAATGTAACCCAGGTTGCAAGAATACTAAACCAAGTTTTCTCCTGATTGAGATGATTGGTTGTAGTTGTTGCGCTGGAGGTAAAAACATACACACACAGTGAAAGGGAGAGAGAAAGACGTTACACAGAGGTACAAACATACATAGATGCTCACAGAGAGAGAGAGGGGTGAAGACAAAAAGAGATTACAACGTATCGAATAATTCAGCGTCGAATGAGCGACGCCAAACGGGTGGTGGTAAAACGTCACATACCCTGATTTTCCCGTCATAACGTTTTTTTTTCTTTTTTCAGATTTCTTTTCTTTTTAGAGTAGATTATGATTTTTATGGACATTTTGGCTTTTATTTATAACTAAGTCATCTTTAATGCAAGTATAAACCATATTGACGTTTAGTTGATATTTTAAAACGCAGATGTTGATAAAATTCTCATCTTTCTTTGGTGTTATTGAGAGAGAGAGAGAGAGAAAGAGATGATGATGATGTATTGTGTTGACAGTAATATAGATAATATGCAGAAGTTTTGGAATAAAGGTAACACTTAACCGGTTGTTTTCAAAATTTCATTCATTTTCTTTTTCTTTAGACAATATCTTCAGCTTTCTACACGGAATATTACAATTCTGCCTGGGGACGACATGTTTTTTTTACCCTCAAGTTTCAACTTCTAAAAGCTTTTTGCCCCTCCCCCCTCTCTTAACTTCTTCATTTCTGACCCGTTTGTTTCGAAAGTTGTTATTGACTTGCAGGTTTGGAGCGGTTAAAAAAAGAAAAAAAAAACTTATTAAAAAAAAAAAAAAAGAGAGAGAGATCACAATTCTTGAAAGACAAAAATAAATAAAATAAAATAAGGCAATATAAAATACGAAGTCGAAAATGAAAAAGGTTACGAATATTTTCGGCAAGATCGCGATACGAGAAAGATAATTTAAACTACTTTTGATATTTTGTGTGTGTGTGTGTAAAGAAGAGGGAGAAAGGGAGAAAGGTGGAGAGCTTGCACAATTTAGTAGAGGCATATAGTTCCTAATCGAAAGCTACACAGATTATATGACATTACAAATTTTATTCTACATTTTCTTTTTTATATCATTCGAAATAAATTTCAACAATGTGACGAAAAAACGTGTTGGGATTAGACGTAGTTTTGTTACAGGGAATCTGTTCAGTTTGGCTGTGAGCCAAACCGAACAGATCCGTTACAGGTCACACCGTATTACTTTCTGTACATTGCGCCGTCAATGTAAGATCCTTCGTCTTGTCGCTTATTACATACACACTGATATTTAATCCGTTTTTAAAGTTTTTACTTTAAAACAGGAAGCGCAATGGCCCAATGGTTAGGGCAGCGGACTCGCGGTCATAGGATCGCGGTTTTGATTCCCAGACCGGGCGTTGTGAGTGTTTATTGAGCGAAAACACCTAAAGCTCCACGAGGCTCTCCGGCAGTGGATGGTGGCGAACCCTGCTGTACTCTTTCACCACAACTTTCTCTCACTCTTACTTCCTGTTTCTGTTGTGCCTGTAATTCAAAGGGTCAGCCTTGTCACACTGTGTCACGCTGAATATCCCCGAGAACTACGTTAAGGGTACACGTGTCTGTGGAGTGCTCAGCCACTTGCACGTTAATTTCACGAGCAGGCTGTTCCGTTGATCGGATCAACTGGAACCTTCGTCGTCGTAAGCGACGGAGTGCCAACAAGAAGACTTTAAAACATGACACTTTCATCATACTGACTTCATGGTTAGGACCATCCGGTCGCCTTTATCTTTTAGTATTTCTTCCGTACAGATTTATTGCCAATATTCTTACTAATGAAGGCGGGGAGCTGATAGGAGCGTTAGCACGCCAGGTAAAATCTGCTTAGCGGCATTTCGTCCGTCTCAACGTCCTGAGTTCAAATTCTGCCGAAGTCGAGTTGCTTTTCATCCATTCGGGGTCGATAAAATAAGTACTAGTTGAGTACTAGGGTCGATATAATCGACTTGTACCTTTCCTTCAAAAGTTCTGGTCTTGTTCTAAAATTAGAAATGATATTCGGGCTACTGAATTTTTTCTCCCATTACTGCACTTGTCCGAAAAACAATGGATGTAAATTGCGACAGTGGTATCACATAATTTTAAGCCTGATACTTATTCTATCAGTCTTTTGTCGAACTTCTAAGTAAAAACACCCGCACTGATTGTCAAGCGGTGGTGGGGGACAAACAGACACACACAGACTGCTTTTAAGATAGCTCCTGTGGATGGCTCTTCATAAGGCCTTGGGCCCAACAATGATACTTCATGCGTTGAGTACATATTAAATTTTATTAAACTTGAACAATATTTTTCAAGCGATGGATGAATAATTTTCATCAAAACAATGATATAATTTATCGACAAGGAACTTATTGCAAAGCTGCATGATAAACAACAGTACCACCACCATTGCCACCACATCTGCCATACACACATCATTCTGACGCTACCACAATACCTTTGTCTTCGCCGCCTTCCCCTCCACCACCATCACTACTGTCGGTAGTGAGCGAGGCTCATGAAAATGAGTTGATGTCAGTATATGGCGTTGACAAAAAATCGATAACTGCGCCTGAGTAATGGCTTTATAAAAGCAATAGGCTTTTTGCGTGCAAATACCCATAGGGATTTTATTTTTGGCCGTAACTTTTATATTTTTCATCCGATTTTAATGAACTTTGAGACTTAGGTAAATTTTGTGGTAGGAGAAACGGTAAAGGTTTTAATTTAATTCCATCAACTACTGGACATGAACTGTAATCACATGTAAAATTTCAACGGTCAGAGGTGGGCTTAACTTCAACACAGAAAACACGAGCAACGCCAGAGCCAACAGCTA
>NC_068982.1:45011908-45014963 GCF_001194135.2 Octopus bimaculoides | reverse complement strand
TATAAACATAAACTAGTGGAGGCGGATGAATAAGTGGTTAGAGCGCTGATCAATCGTGAGGCTGTAAGTTCGATTCTCGAATCGGACTGTGTTCATTTTACTCAATTGTGGAAATGAGTTGCGAGGTCACTGGTGCCAAGCTGTATTTGCCTTTCCCTTGGACAACATCGGTAGTGTAGAGAGGGGAAACTGTTATGCGTGGGCAACTGCTGGTCTTCCACAAACAACCTTGCCCAGATTTGTGTCTCAGAAGGGACTTTCTATGTGCAATCCTACAGTCATTCGTGACCGAAGGGTGTCCCATATATATACAAATATATATATATATACAGAGAGAGAGAGAGAGAGAGAGAGAAAGAGAGAGGTTTTCGTCTACGAAATTCACTCACGGGGCATTGATCGGCCCAAGGCTCATAGTGCCGCACAGTGAAACTGAACCTGAAACCACATGGTTGCAAAGTGAGCTTCTTAACCACACACACCTAAAACGTATATTTTCTCTAATTTCTTCAATTATTTCATTCTCGGTGTAGCTAATTTCGAAAGAAAAAATCTAAACACTAACTTGTTCCATCGGATTTAGGGTTCGATTTAGATAATTTTTCCACAAGAGATAATTACACAATTATAGAAAACATATTACCGGGGCCGACCGAGTTACAGCAATCTTTCCATTGATTTATTTTCGACTTAGGTTATTTTGAAATTATTATTATTATTATTATTGATTTATTTATTTTGTAGAATGGCAATATCTGTTTTTCTGCTTTAAATATACAAACCAAGGAAGTTAAAAAAAGAAAACGAATTGAAAAAAAATCAAAGGCAGAGGCGAAAATTGAAAAAGAAAAGGAAAAGAAAATATAAAGGATGACGAGCTATTCTCGCCATTTCATTGACTATCACTGGTATTTTGCACTGATAACGAGGAATCATCTGGGTATGGATCAAAACACGGATCAAATATGAAAGTATATCAAGTAACGAGATGAAACGATCTCCACATGGATGAAACAATGTCTAATTTGAACAAGTTTTCTTTTAAAACACATTACCGAAATTTATCCCCAGTGATTAAAGAACATTTGTAAAATAAAAATTGTTATAATACTATATTTCCGTGTAAGTTTATATATCTTTTAGCTTTTACATGTCTCGGTCATTGAACTGCGGCCATGTTGGGGCATCGCCTTGAAGAGTTTTAGTTGAATGAATCAACTCCAGTACTTATTTTTTAAAAAAAAAGCCCCGTACTTATTCCATCGGTCTCTAACCGTTCAAGTATGGGAATATAAACAAACCAACACCAGTTGTCAAGCGGTGGTGATGGACAAACACAGACACATTTTGTTTGTGTGTGTGTTGTGTGTATGTGTATGAAAATATACAAGGAATTTTCGTTAGAGAGACTCAAACCAATAGGTATGCGCTCTGAGTGCTCCTTTTTCTTTACTTTAACTCAACGCACGCGCCTAGTAAACTACTACAAAATCATTGTTAGAGCAACGCATATGTTGAGTACTGGCATCGAGTCGTACAAGCTGTAATAAAGAAGTCAGATCAAATAGTAATATTTTGAAATCATCTAATACGTTTCAGGTTCGTATAACATGTAATAGGAAGTGCATCCACTACGTAAACCTTCTTCAGAGCATTTCAAAGAAGTTTTTAAATGGGCGAGTGCGTGCGTGTATATATATATATATATATATGTACATATATATATATATATATATATGTATATATATATATATATATATTTACTCTTTTTTACTCGTTTCAGTCATTTGACTGCAGCCATGCTGGAGCACCGCCTTAAGTCGAGCAAATCGACCCCAGGACTTACTCTTTGGAAGCCTAGTACTTATTCTATCGGTCTCTTCTGGCGAACCACTAATTTACGGGGACGTAAACACACTAGCATCGGTTGTCAAGTGAATGTTGGGGGGACAAACACAGACACAAACATATACACACACATACATATATATATATACATATATACGACGGGCTTCTTTCAGTTTCCGTCTACCAAATCCACTCACAAGGCTTTGGTCGGCTCGAGGCTATAGTAGAAGATACTTGCCCAAGGTGCCACGCAGCGGGACTGAACCCGGAACCGTGTGGTTGGTAAGCAAGCTACTTACCACACAGCCATATATTATCAATCGCACACACTCAATGTTTCTGTTTTGTTTGTTCACAGGATTCGCTGTGAGACGATACTTGGGAATGACCTGAAAATCATACACTGGTGAGACAACTCGCCCCGGATCGAATTTAAGAGTGATGAATATCGATATTTCGCCATTTTTGTGGCTTAGTATCATCACATACCTCAGTGGAACCGAAGACGAATCGAACAGCCGGTCTATGACACTCCCGGGGCGAGTTGTCTCACCTGCCTATGACTTTCAGGTCATCCCTAAGCGCTCTCTCACAGCAATTCCGTGGAACAAACAAAACACATACAATGAGTACGTGCGATCGATAACATTTACACCAGTAGTGCTGCTCTTAATTCGTTATTGAATATATATGTGTGTATGTGTATTTACACACATACGTGACGAGCTTTTTTCAATTTCCATTTATTAAATCTTCTCACAGGGCTTTGCCAGCTCATAGCTATGGTAGAAGACATCTGCCCAATGTGCCACGCAATGAGCCTGAACTCGGAACCACGCAGTTGGGAAGCGAGTTTCTTTCAACACAGCTACGCCTGCGCCGATAGTAACCACGTTTTTGCTAAATTATGCAAAGTGTCTATATTTCACTTCTCCACCCACACCCACATACATATATTTACACGAAGAAAAAAAAAAGAAAACAAAACAAAGCAATACAAAGAAGCCTCCGTTGTTTGTCTTGCGGAAGAGCAGTGAAAATACAGAATTTTTAGAGCGTCGTAAAAAATGTTCTGCGGTATTTCTTCCGGCTCTTTAAGTTCAGAGTTTAGATCTCGCCGAGGTCAACTTTGCTTTCCATATTCATCTTTTCGGAGATCAAATATTCTTCTCTAGGCACAAAGCCCGAAATTTTGGGGGGAGGAGGA
>NC_068982.1:45011390-45011868 GCF_001194135.2 Octopus bimaculoides | reverse complement strand
GCAAGTCGATTAGATCGACCCAGTACGCAACTGGTATTTAATTCATCGACCTCCGAAAGGATGAAAGGCAAAGTCGACCTCGGCGGAATTTGAACTGAGAGCGTAAAGCCAGACAAAATACCGCTAAGCATTTCACTCGGCGTGCTAACGTTACTTATTTCTTTATTGCCCACAAGGGGCTAAACATAGAGGGGACAAACAAGGACAGACAAAGAGATTAAATCGATTGCATCGACCCCAGTGCATAACTGGTACTTAATTTATCGATCCCGAAAGGATGAAAGGCAAAGTTGATCTCGGCGGAATTTGAACTCAGAACGTAACGGCAGACGAAATACCGCTAAGCATTTCGCCCGGCATGCTAACGTTTTGCCAGCGCGTCGCCTTCGGAGATCAAATATTGGTGTCGATGATATTGACTAATCTTTCCAAACTGTTGGCTTTGTGTCATTTTTTTGTCGATATGAAACCATTATTT
>NC_068982.1:45010749-45011380 GCF_001194135.2 Octopus bimaculoides | reverse complement strand
AAAAACTTTTCATTTTTGACTGAAAGAAATATTTTAAAATGTATTTCTCTTTCTCCATTATTATTTTTTGAATTGCAGAATCGTAGTCTCTTTTACTCTTTTACTCGTTTCAGTCATTTGATTGCAGCCATGCTGGAGCACTGCCTTTAGTCGAGCAAATCGACCCCAGGACTTATTCTTTGCAAGCCTAGTACTTATTCTATCGGTCTCTTTTGCCGAACCACTAATTTACGGGGACATAAACACACCAGCATATGTTGTCAAGCGATATTGGGGGTAGGGACAAACACAGACACATATATATATATTTATGACGGTCTTCTTTCAGTTTCTGCGTACCAAATCCACTCACAAAGTAGAAGACACATGCCCAAGGTGCCACGCAGTGGGACTGAACCCATGACCATGTGGTTGGTAAAGCAAGCTACTTACCACACAGCCAATCTTTTTTTTTTTTTCTTGAAAAGAAAAGTTGTGTGGTTAAGAAACTCGCATTGTAACCGGGTAGTTTCCGGTTCAGTCCAACAGTGCGGTAACTTGGGCAAATGACTTCTACTGCAGCGTTGAGCCAATCGATGCCTTGCGAGGGAATTTAGTAGAGAAAACTATGCGGAAGACCGTAGTGTGTGTG
>NC_068982.1:45006191-45009402 GCF_001194135.2 Octopus bimaculoides | reverse complement strand
GCCTTGTGAGTGGATTTGGTAGACAGAAACTGAAAGAAGCCCGTCGTATACATGTATATATTTGTGTGTGTGTGTATATTTGTGTGTCTGTGTTTGTTCCCCCAACATCACTTGACAACCGATGCTGGTGTGTTTACGTCCCCGTAACTTAGCGGTTCGGCAAAAGAGACCGATAGAATTACTAGGCTTACAAAGAATAAGTCCTGGGATCGATTTGCTCGACAAAAGGCGGTGCTCCAGCATGGCCGCAGTCAAATGACTGAAACAAGTAAAAGAGTAAAAGGGAGAGAGAGATATTAAGTGAAACAAAAATTATTTAAAATCGTAAACGTGGTTGTGTGGTTAGGAAGATGCTTGGCAACCACATGGTTTCGGGTTCAGTCCCGTTACGCGGAACTTGGGCAAGTGACTTCTACTAAAGCCCTGAGTTGACCAATGCTTTTTTTAAAAACTGAATTTAGCAACGGAAACTGTGTAGAAGCCAGTCGTATATATATGTTCTTGTTCCCACACCACCTATCAACCATCATTAGTTTCTTTATTTCCCCGTAACTTATCGGTTCGGTAAAAGAGAACGCTAGAATAAGTGCTTAAGTGGATTTGTTCGAACTAAACCCTTCAAGGTGGTGCCCGTTGCCTCAGCACGGTTAATCCAATGACAGTTACCAGCAAGAGTGAAACAGAGTTCATTCATTAAATGGTTTCAAGTTTTGGCACAGGGCCAGTAATTTCGGGGAAGGGGCTAAGTCGATTACATCGACCCTGAAAGGATAAAAGGCAATGTCGTCCTCGGTGGAATTTGAACTAAGAACGTAGACAGACAAAACGCCACTAAACATTTCGCCCGGCGTAGCTACTGATTCTGCCAGCTCGCCGTATTTAGTTCATTCATTAAATAAGAACCGTTTTTCTGTAAATGGGGAACTATTTAATTTGTTTTATAGAAAAGGGATTTTAATTAATTTTTTTTTTTATTAAATGACAACTTATTTCGTGGAACTCCAGAATTCCTTAGAATTCAAAGACTATCAGTAAGAAGTAATTAGAAGTTTTTTCCTCTTAAATAAGTTCATGCTCTTTTTTTAACCCCGAGTCAGCTTTGATCTCAAGCAAGCATATGATCAAAGGTACATTAAGAGTTGTTGTTTAGAAGTAGACTCTAGTATATAGGCTGAAGTTTACCCCAGTTTCCATGGCGTTTAAACGCTTGAGAGTACAAGGCTCTACCTCTGAACTAGGCACCAGTCCGTTTTTTAGGTTAAACTTTCCCCATCTCAGTTGTTGCTGGTGCTCATTATTAGCTGTGTGAACTGAAGCAATGCGAAATGAAATGCCTTGCTCAAAGATACAATGCATTGGCTGGGCCAAGAATCGAACTCACCACTTAACGATTGTGAGCCCAATACCCACACCACTATGTCATGTGCCTTCAAAGAGCTATCTAGGACTATGCTATCTAATGCAGGCCCCCTACCCGCAAAATATTAATGAAATTCTTCGAACCCTTCTCCATTTTGGTCTTCGAAGGTCTCGTTCGGAAACTTGCCACTACTACCGAGATCTGCACTCGCAGTTGGCTCCATCCGGGCTCGCGCCCGAGGTTTCCATACCACTTTCTTTATTAATGAGAAGATAAATAAGGGTTTGCATCCATAACATTTTTGTTTCTTTTCCATAATGTTTGATAAGTTTAAAAAGTTGGAAACCATTTTTTTTTTTGCATTAAAACAAGACGATCTGTTCAATCCTGCTTTTTTTTAGTCCCTATACCCCTCCATCTATCTACGAGAAACATTGATCTAGTGTACCCTTCCTATATTGAAGACAGAAGTGGAGCATGTTTCAGAGAGGAAACTTAGCAGCTACCTATAGCTTTTCGGGTGACCAAATAGAAGTCGTTCATTAATAGGAAATTAGGTACATTTTCAATGTAAGAGACGTTTGAAATATCCACGACTGGACATTTGGTTGTGGAAGGAGTTCTGGCCTGATTAGAAACCCGAACTTATGGTCCACTGAACAGAATTCTCGGTGTCAAGTACTCACTCATCTCTCCGAAAGTTTTCTCCTTTATCGCATAGCGCTCGCCACAAATATAATTAGATTTTGTTAACAACCAGCCATAGTAATATAACTGTTGACGACCATTGTAATAAGGACTAAATGAGCGGTGGCAAATGGGGATTTACAAAAGGACACCTTCTGAGAAAAAATTTAAAAAATGAACAAAATAAAAATGATGTATGGGTCTTAACATACTGTAATGAGCCAAAACATTTTAATTAGTCAAAATTTAATCTGCAGTGAGGAAAAAACACTATTAGCTTAATTTTTTTTCTAGCTACATTAATTTCAATATTTGTAATGACATCAACACATTGACATGCCAGATTCTTCAGGCGCCAAGCAGTTGACAAACCCGCTCACAAGACTAGTAACATAATCGATACTGCTTTAACATCAAATTAATGTTATCTTGCTGACAATGATCACAGCCAGGTATTCATTGAAAAAAGCACAAAGTAAAATCCCTTTGTTCGTCATAATCTATGAATGTCTGTAACTCTAAGATATGGGAATAATAATAATTCTATTAAAATTCTACTCTTTATGCCAATATTTCTCAAAATGGACCCCGTGAAAGAAATCCTGGGGTTTTGCGAGATAAGTTTGCTTTTTAATAGAATTTAAAGATTAATTAACTAGATCCGCACAAAGCAGAGTCGAATGAAATATAAATATGATTGTGCACACCTATATTAATAAAAAATTATCTCATAAAAACTATTTCTATTCACCAGGTGTGGTTGTGTGGTTAGAAGTTTGCTTTTCAGCTGCATGGCCTCGGTTCAGTCCCACTGCGTGGCATCTTGGGCAAGTATCTTCTACTAGCCTCCTGGACGACCAAGACTTTGTGAGTGGATCTAGTAGACGGAAAGTGAAAGGATCCTGTCGAGACAACCTGTTTACGTCCCCGTAACTTAGCGGTTAGGCAAAAGAAACCGATAGAAATATGTATTGAAGTCGATTCGTTCGACTAAAATTCTTCAAGGCGGTGTCCCAGCATGGCGGCAGTCTAACGACTGAAATAAGTAAAAGAATGAATAAAAGAATTTTAATGAATTCTGACAAATGTATTTTACTGATGACTTCTTATGCTTCGTCAGACCAATTCCATCCCACCCAAGACCACTCAGACCCACCCTCTCCA
>NC_068982.1:45005565-45006137 GCF_001194135.2 Octopus bimaculoides | reverse complement strand
CCCACCCCCTCTCCCCACAGGAAAAAAAGAAGAAAGAACGGACACCATAGAATTTACAAGACCCCCTCCCCCGGTGAAAAAGGTTACGTGTACATGGAGGAGAAAGTGATGTCACTTAGCGATGGGGAAATCGGTAAACGAAAGACTAGATCAAAGACTAAGGAGGATTCAGGACTCAGAGGTGGCGAGTGGTGTTACTCAGTGTGGGGTGAGTAACACACTGTTCATATTCTCATTTCTCAGTTGTCATTCATGTATCATTATTTTAATATTTTGATTTTAATGATTTTCATGTATCATTTTCATGTATCACTCATAGCATCATATTTTTATTTTAATTGTTATACATCCCCACATGTGTTGTAGTGTCCCTCTCTATGTAATGCCTTTATGGCAATTTAAAAGAAATAAAGAAGTTTGCTTCCCAACCACATAGTTCGGAGTTCAGTCCCACTGCGTGACACCTTGCGCTAGTGTTGTCTACTATAGCCTCGAGCTGACCAAAGCCTTGTGAGTGGATTTGGTATGCGGAACCAGAAAGAAGCCTGTCATATATATGTGTGTGTGTGTGT
>NC_068982.1:45001336-45004986 GCF_001194135.2 Octopus bimaculoides | reverse complement strand
TGACTACAACTTTCTCTCACTCTTTCTTCCTGTTTCTGTTGTACTTGTATTTCAAAGGGCCAGCCTTGTCACACTCTGTGTCACGCTGAATCTCCCCCGAGAACTACGTTAAGAGTACACGTATCTGTGGAGTGCTCAGCCACTTGCACGTCAATTTCACGAGCAGACTGTTCCGTTGATCGGATCAACTGGAACCCTCGTCGTCGTAAACGACGGAGTGCCAACAACAACGTGTGTGTATGTGTGTGTGTGTGTGTGTGTGCCTTTCTATATGTGTTTGTCCCCTCTACGCCTCTTGACAACTGGTGCTGGTGTGTTTACGCCCCTGTAACTTAACGGTTCGGTAAAACAGAACGATAGAATAAGTATCAGGCTTTAAAAAAAAAAATAAGTACTAGGGTGGAGACATTCGACTAAAATTTCCTCAAGGTAGTGCCAAAAATAAAAGATAAATTACATATCTGAAATCTCAAAGCTACAAGATAATGCATGATTAAATCAAAACAATGTGAATAAATAAGCTTTACATCTGACAGAGTGATCACAATGCAAGAAGCTGCAAACAATAGGTGAAAAATATCGGTAAATCGGTACTTTCAACTGAATATCCCTTGCCATGTTTTTCCGCCCGAGTTTCACGTACAATCGTTATTATCGCCATCATAAATGCAGTGGCTCAATGACTGGTCCCTAAAGAAATCCTATAGACCAACGACATATTGTATTTACTCGTGTATAAGACACACTATTTTATATTTACTGGAAAAACAAAAACAAAACTGGGGTACCACTTATACACGGGGCAAAGACAAAAATTATCAAGGGAAACAAATTTGCATCAAGATTTAACACGAAATTAGGGTTGCAACTTACACACGTGTAAAGACGGTAATTATTTGCAAAATATAATATAACAAATAAACGAATAAATAAGTCAATGATAGCTATTTCTCATTTATATGTTGTTGTTGGCACTCCGTCGCTTACGACGTCGAGGATTCCAGTTGATCCGATCAACGGAACATCCTGCTCGTGAAATTAACGTGCAAGTGGCTGAGCACTCTACAGACACGTGGATATTCAGCGGGACACAGTGTGACAAGGTTGACCCTTTGAATTACAGGCACATCAGAAACAGGAAGAAAGAGTGAGAGAAAGTTGTGGTGAAAGAGTACAGCAGGGTTCGCTACCATCCCCTGCCGGAGCCTCGTGTTTTCGCTCAATAAACACTCACAACGCCCGGTCTGGGAATCGAAACCGCGATCCTATGACCGCGAGTCCGCTGCCCGCTTATATGACGAAACCAATAAAGTCATTTGCTCTGATGAATACCATTGGTCAAAAATAGTCATCAAACAGACATTTAATGCTTGCAGAATTACTACAACGTTGGGCAAAAATTATGCGCGGTAATTCTTTAGATTCATTATATTCTGAATCCAAATTTCGTCGAGGTCGACTTTGTCTTTCATCCTTTCGGGGTTTGATAAAATAAAGAACTACTTTAGTATTGAAATCGATGGTATGAACTAACCGCCTCCGACTAAAATCGCTGACCTTGTACCAAAATTTGAAACAATAACTTATAACAGAGCAGTATGTATCACAGATGATCATTTTCTTTGAAAGGGGCGGATGGCGAAACGGGAACCGGTAGTTAGGGCATATTATTCTCGAGAACATTAGCTACAAAACTGAAATGAAGATAGCTACAAATGGGATCGTAATAAGGTCTCGAAGTTTCAAATATGGAAAAGCTTCGCTTATAATTTAAATGAATTTCCACTAATTGCGTTAGCGTAATAAAAACAAACAAACATATATATATATTACAAAACAGGAAAGTGAAAATGCGGTATTATTTCTTCTCCATTACACGTGTTCACTATGCTAACAGGAATTACAAAGTTTTCCATGTTAGGTAGACATGTAAATAATTTCCTATTAGAAATTCTTCTGACAGAATAAGTATAATACTATTTAATATGTATTTTGACCACATATTAGATTGTAATAATGGAATAAGCAGATGTACTTCAAGAGAAAACAGTTGGGATTTTCCCTAACCACCTCTCTCTCTCTTTTATATATTTGTGTGTGTGTGCGTGCGTGCGTGCGTGCGTGCGTGCGTGCGTGTGTGTGTGTGTGTGTGTGCGCACACTTACCGCCACCTAAATATGGATGTTCAACAAGAACAGATGATACTACATTTTAACCCCCCGGTATTCAGGTGGTGCTAAACATTCCTTCCTGGTGCATATACTGTTTCGTCTCAGACTTTAAGTAGCAGTTTGCTTTATATATATATATATGTATGTATATACTTTCTGTATATAAAATGAACGAGTGAGTATGAAAATTCTTTTGTGTGTGTGTAATGTATACGAAACATTTTTATCAGTTAATTTAATAAATTTAAATGCTCTGTCTTAAAATAGGTTAATTTCCCCACGCTGTATCTGCTTTCCATTCCTCTAAACACCTTTACCTTGTTTTGTTTTTTAATTCTCTTTCATTAACTTTTATTTGCTGTATTAGATTTAAGCCACAATACTGAATTGCGTATTGCTGTTTTGTATTTACTGCACTCTTTTCTATTTGTGTAAAGTCCTGCTTGCCAACGAAGACAATTATTAGTTATGTGACCTACAAATGATAATATTTTTAAACGATCTTATCAACAAAACATGTTGTTTTACAAACGACTTAAACTTGACTCCGAGCCAACGATGGAACCTGTACGTGATCGCTTGACCTGCTAGAAATAGCAACAAAATTCTTTCAAATCATATTGTTTCACTGTCTTAGGAAAGAACACGTTGTGTAATGTTGTCTCATGTTCCTTGCTCATAGGACAAAGACGGATGATGACTGCAACTGTACTGTATAATAGATGTGCGACAAGAACATACTAGAAAACCAAACAAAAATAGACACGAAATCCTTGACATGTGTGAGAAGACCCATTGTATGCTGTGAAGTGGTTAGTGACAGGAAGGACAAGGCAAACCTACCAAAGTGGCTCTTATGAATTTTTAAAACTTTATGAGAGAGAGAGGGGGAGAAAGAGATGATAGGTGGGGAGGGAGAGAGACAGAGTAAAAGAAAAATGAGAGAGAAAGGGAGAGAGAGAGAGAGAGAGAGAAGTAGGGAGAGAAATGAATGAGACAGTCATTCTTAGAACAACTTTTTGTTGTTGGTCAGGAAGAGAGAAAGAGGTTTAGAGAAACAGAAAAACTAAGAAAAATGCAGTGAATGGTTTCGTTCCATTAGAGGAATGGGTGGATCACTTGAAAGTTAGAGTAAAGCAATTTACATTGTGAGTTCAAATCCCGCCGAGGTCGACTTTGCCTTTCATCCTTTCGGAGTTGATAAATTAAGTACCAGTGAAAAACTGGGGACGATCTAATCGACTGGTTCCCTCCCCAAAAGTTTCGGGCCTTGTGCCTAGAGTAGAAAAGAATGAAGTTAGGAAAAATAGAAAGTAAAAGGAGGGGGTAGGTAAGAAAACAGATTGGCTCAGTAAAATTGACGTGAAAAATATTGGATTCAAATTTTGGGCACAAGGACTACAAGTTCTTGAGGAGGAGGTAAGTTGATTACATCAACCCTTAGAGCTCGACTGGTACTTAATTTATCGATCCCGAAAG
>NC_068982.1:44997578-44998592 GCF_001194135.2 Octopus bimaculoides | reverse complement strand
TATATATATATATATATATATATATATATCCTACTGTATTGTAATAATTAAATATGAGGAACTATAAAAAAAGATTAAAATATTCTGTGTACTGTAGAAGTATAAGCAATTTATTGCACATAAATTTTAACAATTACTTATATGGGTCCCCCAAGGTCGATATGGATTCCGATTGAGAACCACTGATCCAGAAGTTAACGACCACCCAGGGGCATTTTGAGCTTACAAGGGGAAGACAAGTATTAAGGAAGCGCTATGAGTGTGCTTGGTATTTAGAAGGTCATGATTTTTCTTAGAAATAGGATATTTTAACCAAGTACAATACTTATTTAAACATATTTTCTAAGTAAATTTTTGTTGGGATTAGAATACGTGTAGGACGTTGTGCTGTCAGTGAGCAGAGACATGAATGATGATGCGCCAAAAGCTAGTATGATTTCATTATATAAGTCCTCGACTTCGTGAGTAATATCCAGAAATCTTTAACATTAAATATGTTAAATCCAACAAATTAATCTACATAACTTACTAGAAATGGCACATAACGGATGGGATAACATAAGGAAATAGAGATAATAATCTACTGCATAAAACTAGCTTCTGTTGGATTAAAATAATGTTTTTTTATTTTCTTTTACAAAATATGGGGGAAAGGATGTTTATAAAATACAATTGAGTGAAAGAGGGCGCTGAGGTGCAGAATAACTTGGTTAACGTCTTAATATATAATCCCGTATATTTTCGTTCAGAGATGTCTAGTAAATATATATATATATTTGAACGAAAATATACATTCACTGTACTCTTGAGTTATCTGTCACTTATTTCTAACCAGAGATACTTCGTTCATGACGTTATTCCCGTTTTGTATCATTAATTATCATTTTTATCAGTAACTTCATAATAAATCATAACTGATCCAAAATAATTTGTGTACTTATTCTTCCTTACATACAGATTCAAAATAAATAATAATAAAAAATGATATATTCTGCATGGACATTGAAAAAAAAA
>NC_068982.1:44992527-44996056 GCF_001194135.2 Octopus bimaculoides | reverse complement strand
TGTTTATAAAATACAATTGAGTGAAAGAGGGCGCTGAGGTGCAGAATAACTTGGTTAACGTCTTAATATATAATCCCGTATATTTTCGTTCAGAGATGTCTAGTAAATATATATATATAGATAGTGGAGGCGCAATGGCCCAGTGGTTAGGGCAGCGGACTCGCGGTCATAAGATCGCGGTTTCGATTCCCAGACCGGGCGTTGTGAGTGTTTATTGAGCAAAAAAATACCCTGCTGTACTCTTTCACCACAACTTTCTCTAACTCTTACTTCCTGTTTCTGTTGTGCCTGTAATTCAAAGGGCCAGCCTTGTGTCACACTGAATGCCCCAGAGAACTACGTTAAGGATACACGTGTCTGTGGAGTGCTCAGCCACTTGCACGTTAATTTCACGAGCAGGCTGTTCCGTTAATCGGATCAACTGGAATCCTCGACGTCGTAAGCGACGGAGTGCCAACAAGTAGCACACGGATCTTCTAAAAATGCGTTAAATCCTTTAACCTATCTATATGACAAATGCAGAGAAGGATAAAATAACACTTATAACGAAATATGTTTCGATGAGTCAATCAAATTATTGACTTTTCAACAGCAACGTCAAAGATATGATAGATGACATCTGTCCAAAGTATTGGAGTCAAAACCGGAACGACATAGCTGAAGGAAGAAAGGATTGCAACAACACCCGGCTGGTTCTCATTTCAGCCGTGTAGGTAGGAACAACGTGAAACGAAATGTCTTACTCAAGAATACAACACGTCCAACATCCCTAACTACTAAGCTAGAGTGGTGGACTCGTCAACGACAGGAAATGAAATAACCAGAACACAATAAACCTTAAGTAGAAAACGAAATTAGAATATCTACCCTGAATACGGTGACTAAGCCATATTGTGATAAAGTGGCAAACCCCTTTTTAGGATTATATTTAAGGCTTCGTTCGAGAGACGGGGACGTAACAATCTTTACTTTCGTTTTTTAAAGACATTTCGAGACTAGGGGAAAGAGCAGAGAAAGTTATTCTCAAATCGGAAACCAGAATCGAACGTGCGCAGCAAGGAACTCCGCTAAAGGCACCCGCGAACCAAGTGGTGGAGATAAACCGAGCGATGGTTTATGGCCCACCATCCAACAACTCATGAACGCAAAGAGACGGAACGAATACCACAAAGCATCTTGTCCGACGCTGTATCAATCCTACCAGTCCACCATCGTAGACTCGGACTTTATTTTTGTTGATCCTGAAAGGATGAAAAGCAGGTTAAAGCTGAAAATCCCAAACAGAAGAGTTCATAATAATACTGGTTTCAAATGTTGGCACAAGGCCAGCAATTACGTCAACTCCCAAGTACTCAACTGGTACTTATTTTATCGACACTGAAAGGATGAAAAGCAAAATCGACCTCGGCGGAATTACAATGTAATATAAAAGGTAAATTAACTAGACAGTAATTCGCAGGTCAAATATAAATACCTGTTTTGTGCCTGGTACGAATAAGAGCATAAAAACTACAATATGAAATAGGTTTCAAGGCGGCCAGCTGGCAGAAACGTTAGCATGCCGGGTGAAAGGCTTGGCGCTATTTCGTCTGTCTTTACGTTCTGAGTTCAAATTCCGCCGAGGTTGACTTTGCCTTTCATCATTTCGGGGTCGATAAATTAAGTACCAGTTGCGTACTAGGTCGATCTAGTCGACTGGCTCCCTCCCCCAAAATTTCGGTCCTTGTGCCTAGAGTAGAAAAGAATATGAAATGGGTTTAAAAGAACAACCGTATAGTTCGTCCGTCCAACAGGTTAATTAAGGGACGCATTATGATCTTAGGTAGAGGGTTCCTATTGAAAAATACATCGCAGACTCCACCTAATGTTGGTACAGCCACCAAAAAACTTGCAATTTGTTCTGGAAGGCATTGGATGAGAGCACAAAAGATTTGTTCCAGGACCCTGAAGAATGTTAAAGAAAGTACAGCCGCTAAGGATTGGGAATGAAAAGTGTAATGACGGTTGCTTCTGATAGGACCCTATGGAGGACGGTTAAGGATTCTAACACCCCCCACTACGACCCTCATAGAAATAGTGGGCAAAGAAAATAAATGAGTGGATGGATGAAACTAGACAGTAACAGCCTTCCCAGCCACAAGAACAAAAAAAAGAAGCCTAACATGTATTTATTTCAGCCACTTCCCTATCCACTAATGAAATTCGAAACGTGTGGTCAATACGATAAAATAACTGACAGCCCTGGTCATGCCTGAATGCGTTTGTCTACAGACATTACAGAGTTTCTATTTAACAACTGTTGACTATGTGTTTGTAAGTTAAATATTCTAGCAAGGACACGTAATATTGGTTTCAAATTTTGACACAAAGCCATCAAATTCGCGGGAGGGAGTAAGTCGATTATATCGACCGCGGTGCTCAAATGGTACTTATTTTATCGACCTGGAAAGGATGAGAGGCAAAGTCAACCACCACGGAATTTGAACTCAGAACGCAAAGACGGACGAAATACCGTTAAGCATTTTACCAGGGGTGCTACTGATTCTGCCAGCTCGCTGTCTTAAGAAGCCGTAATATCAATCGAAAAAAAAAAAAAAAAAGTAATTATTCATTGAGGTCAATGCACTTTAGACAAAAAAAAATATTAAAAGACAACTACTTTTACAGTTTTGTTATGGCTAGCCTAGTGATTATGTATCAGGCTCATGATTTTAAGGTCGTGAGTTCGATTGCAGGACTAGGCGGCGCGTTGTATCCTTGAGCAAGGTAATCAATTTAACGTTGTTCCAATCTGCTTAGCTAAAATGAGGACTGGCCGAATGCTGATGCAACCTCGCTCTTCCTTCAACTATAATATCTTCGACGTTCTATCGAGTCAAAGATGGAAGAGCAAAGAAGGTATCTGTTTGCTTGTGACTACTCAGGTACCTAAAACAATTAGTGGAATGATGATACCAAGTCACGCTCGCTTGTTATAGTTTTTGTGGTTAAACATTTTGGATTTGCCGACTGAATGATGTAACATGTCAATCATAAAAAGAAAGAGAAGCTTTCGAAATACAAAGGCGTGGAAATGAAATGTGTATTTTTATATTTTACTTCTTTCAGTCATTAGACTGCGGCCATGCTGAGGTATGGCCACAGTCTAATGACCCTTTAAACGGCCATGCTGAGGCATGGCCGTTTAAAGGGTTGTGGAAGAAAATTTTTTTTAAGCCAGGCACTTTCATCGGTGTCTTATTGCCGAAATGCTAAGTTACGATGACGTAAACAAACCAACATAGGTTGCCAAGCGGTGCAAGACAAATAACACATACATATATCATTTTCTACTCTAGGTACAAAGCCCAGTCGATTAGATCTACCCCAGTACGCAACTGGTACTTAATTTATCGACCCCGAAAGGATGAAAGGCAAAGTCGACTTCGGCGGAATTTGAACTCAGAACCTAAAGACAGACGAAACACCGTTAAGCATTTCGCCCGGCGTGCTAACGTTTCTGCCAGCTCGCCTTTATATATATATATAT
>NC_068982.1:44985372-44991901 GCF_001194135.2 Octopus bimaculoides | reverse complement strand
GACTGTATCAGTGCGACGTCACTCTCCCGCGAACTACTAAACTCCTTCCTCACCACTATCCACACAGCCCTTGCCAGAACACGGCAGGGGGGGGTGAACCCTGCTGTACTCTTTCACCACAACTTTCTTCCCGTTTCTGTTGTACCTGTATTTCAAAGGGCCAGCCTTGTCACACTGTCACGCTGAATATCCCCGAGAACTACGTTAAGGGTACACGTGTCTGTGGAGTGCTCAGCCACTTGCACGTTAATCTCACGAGCAGGCTGTTCCGTTGATCGGATCAATTGGAACCCTCGTCGTCATAAGCGACAGAGTGCCAACACAGTGCATAAAGTATACAAGCGGCCCTCAAAAAACTTTCTAGTGACCCGCAATGTAATTGGAGCTGGCCAGGCCTGGTCTAAAGGAACTAAAAAGGACCTTGGATAATGTAATCTAAGATTATGCTTGAAAAGACAAGACGTCACTGTTGGAATACCTGATGATTTTAGGTCTGGCCCGGAAAAAACAACTACAAAAAGGTGGACCACGGCGCTTTTATGCAATCGTTCCACTTACTAGAAATAGAAGCCGAATTCTTTCACGCATTGCAGTCTTAAAAAAAAAAAAAGACAGAGACATTGGACAATATGATCGCGGTATATATATATATATATATATATATATATATATATAGACGAGACGGACATGACCGGAATGGTTTTGATCATAGATCTACTCAGTTAGGGTTAAACAACAGTAACATCTACAACAATGTCGAGAACAACAGTTCAAAATCGTATGATATAGTTAGTTGTGCAAGAGGTCACTTTTGAATAAACGAGAAAGTAGCACGAATAATGAAAAACGTGACATTTTATAGCAAGACGTCTGAATCACATTTGTACTTGAGGTCATACTGGTACTTAGCTATGTATCCAAAGGTACAGCGGACCGAAAGTATTTATTTACACATCTTCGTTCAATTCTGTCGGGGTGGGGATTGTCAAAATTGTAAAAGAATATTCAACAAATTAAAATGAACATAGGAGTATTTTTTTTTAAACTCGGTGAATAACTAGCTATTTTTCTTTTTTGTTCCGATAGATAATAAAATAAAAACGGATTAAAATTGAATTTTGAAAAATGTACTTTACATATGCAACACATGGGATTGTGATAATAAAGAGAAAAAAATTGAGAAGAAAAAAGAAAGCTACTTGAGGTTTAGTTGTTCTCAAATGCATTCCTTAAATTTTTTTTTCAAGTTGCTAATGAAAATGTACAAATGTCACACGGTAAATTTGACAGCTTCTTTTGTAATTAACGAACCTTGTGATTCATCCCATGTCAAATGACGTTTGATATTATCAACAGGCACATAAAATAAAAATAAACCAGTATATTTTCAGCCTACATAATCCAGTTAAAAATGTTCTGTCATCATTCATAGTTATAAACACACACACACACACACAACCATGAACGAACGATGAAAAAACATTTTTAATATGACTTACTGATACTCATTTTATCTCTCGTTTTCTTTATCACTCATATAAAAATGGAACAGTGCAGTAAAGAATGAAATGTATTAAAATAGTTAGAATTAAAGTAATAAAAACTAAAGCAGCCTTATATTAAAATATACGTGTGTATAACACAACATCAGGTTATACACACCGGTATACAAATGTATAAAATAAGATATACAACCATGGAGCAGCACTAGCTGTCATATTTTGTCCGAGAGAAACTTCTGAAAAAGACTTAGGCCTGACTCAGAATGTCGTGGGTATTCGATATTGAAGATATGAAATCATGTCGAAACACTGTTTGGCGGTCCCCCGACATCCTGAACGAAGACCTTTTTAAATTTTTATTTAACACAATAATCTCTTGAAAAATTTGTCCGAGATAAAATATTAGTGCCATTCCACGTTTGTATGCACATTGTTATACACATCAGTATATCAAAATGTTTTTTATACGTTGATGGTCAAATTTTACAAAGACAAGACTCGAGTCGATTTCGACGAAGAAGCGTTTAGTTATTCGAGGGAGTGAACGGCTAACTCATTGAAATAGCTTGCAAATGGCTGTAGTAGAAGCACTTGCACAGGATTCATGCAATAAGATCAAACCCAACCACATGACTGCGAATTGATCTGGTTCTTAACCACGCATACTACCACAAAGACAGGACAATAAATCACAGACTTACTGAAAGTAATTGTTCATCTCACTTAGGAAATGACTATGAACCATATGGAAGAAAAAAAATTATCCTCTTTCTTATAAACAAATTAAGGAATTATATTAACAACAAATAATCATCTTTTAACATAGGCACAAGGCCTCAAATGCTCGGGGAAGGGCTAAAGTCAATTTTATTGCTCCTGCTACTTGATAGGTACTTTTTACGGTTCAGTTAGGAAGGAGCAGTGGGCTCTCCGAGATTGATAGGTTGATGTTCTCTAAGTCAATGACTCAAAGAACCGCGACAAAATAGGAATTCCATAATGTTAACATTCTGGTCAGTATCAAGGTCAGAAGGATGATAAGTAGAGTTGGACCAGACGGGCGGTGAATTCCTTATGTAAAAGGGCCGTCACTAAATACTGTAAAGCGTTTTGGTGGATGATCTACTTTTGTAACTAGTCTGTCTAACTTCAATAAATAAATAATTCTAATATAGACACAAAGTCTGAAATTACGTGGGAAGGAAATAATCCATTGTACTTGACTGGTACTTTATTTTACCGACCCAGAAAGGATGAATGATAAAGTTGACCTTGTCGGAATTTGAAACTAGAACGTAAAGGGCTGGAAGAAATGCTGCTAAGCGTTTTGTCCGACCTGCTAATGATTTTGCCAGCTCACAACCTTTCACTAAATAAATAATTCTTTTTACAACAGGTATAAGGCTTGAAATTTTAAGAGGGAATGTCGATGTAATCGACTTCATTTCTTAATTAGCACTTATTTTATCGTCCCCTAATCTCGGCGGAATTTGAACTCAGAACGTAAAGACAGATGAAATGCCGATTTCTTTATTACCCATAAAGGGCTATACAAAGAATTTTTAAGACATCACAAAACATAAAGACAGTACAAACCGCAAACATAAAATCGGGGTAATTAAAATAAAATGATAATATGCAAGAATGAAAAAAAATGAGGCGCAATGTCCACTCGATCCCCCAAGTCGGGTGGTTACATTTATCCAGTTTGTCACTTTTACGTTCAACGTCATGTAAACATTTTAACGGTTTTGCAACTCAAAAAATTGAAATACTCGCGTTATTTTTCTTCCATTAATCATTGTTACGTCCGTCCTTAACAACTGCAAATAATCAGTTCTAGGGTGTGGTGTCTCCACCAACCATATCCGTTTCGTTATTATATTTTCACCAAGTTCTTTTATGCACTCCCAGCATCTTTCCTCACTTTTCAAAATGCATTTTTCAGCACATTTCTCCGGCATTTTCACTCTTATTATTTCTCTCAACCTCTCGACTTTTCTCTCCATCTGCTCGCAATTCTCGTACTTCATCAAAACCCCCTTGTATTTCACATCTTTATCCGTTCTCTCCTCCTCCTCTTGTACATTATTAGTTTCTGGCTTTTTTATCTCTTTTTTTGTGTTCTGTTGACCGTTCCTTTGACTTATTTTTCCTTCGCTTTTTAGGGTTAGTAGCTCCATTTTCGTTCTTCTTTGTTTTCTCGGTTTCACACTTCTGTCTCTCTTTTATTTCCTCAGTTTGGTCTACAATTCTTTCCTCCTCTGTTTGTGCTTTCTCTTGCTGTGGCTGTGTGAACTCATATAGGGGGCATTTGGTCTTCATATGACCTCTCTCCCAGCATATATAACAATTTGGTTTTCTTCCCTCGACTGCGACATTTAACGTTTTCTCGTCCTCCACTTCTATCTGGTAGGGAATTCTTTCTATGTCCTCGAATGTGGCAAAAGGCCACATTTCGAGTCCAAATCCCCACCATTTGCACACTTTTGTTATCGCCACTGGTCCCAATTCCGGCTCCTCCTTGGTTGCAGCCAGCACTGTTGCAACCAACCACTCTGGTTTAATATCTGGTGTAACTCTGGGAATTCGTATTTTCACACTTCTTCCTCTATAACTTGGTAGTAATGCTATTTTCTCACTTCTTAATATGTTGGTTGCATGCTTGGTTGCCTCTTCTACAGTGGCGAACCTCACCTCAACCGTACCGAACTTTCTTCCTCTGTTGATGTACGTGGCTTCATTGACAATTTCACCCAAGCACTCCTCGATTTCCTCTTCCGTCACCATTTCAATTTTACCGGTTTCTACAGCCTGTGTACGATACACTACTGTCCTCAGAATTTTAGTTTCTTTAGTCTCTTTTGGGGGACATAACTTGTACGAGTCTCCCTCAACTTCTATCAAATTCCTGCTTCTGGTCACCACCTCCATATCCAACTTGATTAACTTGGTTTCCAGCGGCACTGGCTTCCTCACCGCAGTGACCTTGGCGTAGCTCTCCATACTGGAGACACTACCACTTACCATAGCTGGGGAAAATGCAGCAGCTCACGTGAAATGCAACCGTAATAATTCCACAAAAATCACAATTATTCACCGAGACAGTTTTCACAAAGTAACACATCAGTATTCACAATAATTCACAACAATTCACTGAGCCGTTATACCGCTAAGCATTTTGCCCGGCGTGCTAACGATTCTGCCAGCTCGCTTCCTTAATAATAATAACAGTAGTAACAACAGGTTTCATTGAAGTAGAATATAATGAGTTTGTTTATTATCGGCTCTTTTGATAAAACAATTGTCAATACCAGTTATTTATTGCAGTTGGTCTGATCGACTATAATCTTCTCGGGCAATTTACTTACTGCTTACTCAAAAGAAGCCATTATTATAGTGGTGAAGAAGGGCGGTGGTTTATCACAGTTATTAAACTGTCGAACAAAAATTTTATATTCATTTATTTCCCATTAAAACTTGGCCCTTTACCCTTCGTAGGACTGATAAAATAAGAATTAGTCAAAAGATTCAATCGACTGCTCCCTACCTCTCTCAAAATATATAGCTTTGCACGTACTCGTATGTTAGAAAACGTTATAAACAGGCTGAGTGTGATAGTGTAAAAGAAATAACAGAATGCCTACTTTTCAGCGTTTAGATCGGTCTCCACAGGAACCACAGAGCTGACTTTGCCGTTCAGACGGAGCGTGGAAGGTGTATTAAATAAGTACCTGATATCTGTTGGAAGTAAATTTAATAGACTACGGCACTTCCCTATGACTTTGGGGGTGTTTGCTATTGTTTTGGTCAACATAGAATAGAAGTAGTTTATCGGTTGGCAATACGGTTTCGATTTTAGTCGGAGCCAATCACTTGGTTAACCTCACTTTTTCATTGTAATTGCATATCCTCAGATTAGCCCTAAGTAAGCATGATGGTAGACGTTCTAGCCGTGACCCGCAGTTTAATGACTGAAACAAGTAAAAGATACCTAGGACTACATTATCAAATGTATCATCACATTTTTAAGATGTGTGATTTGAGTGAAATTTGGTTACTATTCCAAACTTGAGGCTTTGTGTTTATGCAAGAAATCATTTTTGTGGCGTACGCACCTAATCAATGGGATTTTCTATTCAAATCGATATCGGAGACCAGATTTATATTCTCCCTTTGAAATCATTTCATTTTATACCGGTAATGTTCTTTGAAAAGATATAAATGTCACAGATTCTTTTATATCTTTTCTGAAGTTATCGACAAAATTTTTCGTTTTCTTTTCTTTTAGTAATTTTTACAGAAAAAAACTAGTGCAGAGTCAAAAACGACGGCACCTGAATAGCACAGTCTTTATATATGGTTTTACGAAATAGTTGGTATTACAAACATAAAAAAAAATCTTTGAAACTAATTATGGGCATTGAAATTTGGATGAACTTCTTCAAAATCTAACGCCCTTCCTTACGACACTGAGACGATGTATGGATGAAAGTATTCACGTACGAAAACATTACGATTATTAGAATGGTATCGATGTCGCGACCGGTAGGCAATCGAACTGACTGTTTCATAGCAAGTCTCCAAATATTTAATGCTGAATCGATTTTGCAGGCTATTTTCCAGAGAGGCGATTAAATACAGTAATATAATATATAATCGAGTTGATTTAAACGACCATAACTTTTAACACACACACACACACACACAGTGAGAGAGAGAGACGGATGCAAATAAACAGATAAAATTCTTTAGGTTTGATATAAAATATATATATATATTGTGTATATCAAACCCAAGAAATTTTATCTGTTTGTTTGTATCATTGTCTCCATATCTGTGCACTTGGATTCCCCTTATAGTCACTCTTTACCCCACTGACTTGGTCCTCGGAGTGTAAGTTCAAATCTTTTGAGCGCTAAGTATTTTCTATATAGAGATTCTCCCGATCTCCTCTATTAACTCTCTCTCTCTCTCTTATATATATATATATATATATATATATATATATATATGTATATATATAT
>NC_068982.1:44979788-44984964 GCF_001194135.2 Octopus bimaculoides | reverse complement strand
TTATGGTAAGAATTTGAAATAATAATAATAATAATTATTATTGTTATTATCATTATTGAGGTGGCGAGCTGCCGGAATTGCTAGGACGCCGGGCCAAACACTTAGCGGTATTTCGTCTGTCGCTACGTTCTGAGTTCAAATTCTATTGAGGTCGACTTTGCCTTTCATCATTTCGGGGTCGACAAATAAAGTACCAGTCAAGTACTGGGTCGATGTGATCGATTGTCCCCCACCTCACAAATTTCAGGCCTTGTGCCTATAGTAGAAAGGATTATTATTATTATTTATAAATGCAATTTGTGATGTAACTATCAAGTCTGTAAGGGTGGTACAGATGGTAACGCACTGAGCAGTAGTTAATTTTGTAACCGAGTTCAAATCTTGCAGTCGTCTTCGACATTGCATTTTATCCCACCGTTGGTCTGCAGGAAATATTTTTTATATTCAGTTTAATAGACTACAGCTGCTCCAGCACATCATCGATGATTGTGTATAGGTACAAATTATATTTTGCAACGGAAATTTATACAGTCAGGGGGTCACGGAGTGAAGGGGTATACAAAAACCCAAATAGCGTAATGGGCAGAAACATGAGAAGGAATTTTTACTTAGGATATAAAGATAATTTCATCAGAGGAAAATATCTAGTCTGATTTGAAACACGTTTTAATGTCGTAAGAAATCATTACAAATGACGTTCTATGAATCACTGACAAAATTTTAGCGTATACGAAGACAATATTTTAATACAGTTACAGAATAACGTGAGTTCAATGTTACGAGGTCAAATTATTTTTTGCTACCATAAATGTTTCTAGGTCAGTAAGAGAACTGTTAGTGATTTACGGCCTCGAGGTTTCCTCCTATAAACCTTCTGTGCCATTTTAAACAGAAATAACAGATTTAGTATTAAAATATATATCAACTCCGTAAAGTTTTGAAAAAGAGGTGATTATTACTTAGACATAAAAGGCGCAGGAGTGGCTATAGGCGCAGGAGTGGCTGTGTGGTAAGTAGCTTGCTACCAAC
This sequence comes from Octopus bimaculoides, assembly GCF_001194135.2. NCBI lineage: Eukaryota > Metazoa > Mollusca > Cephalopoda > Octopoda > Octopodidae > Octopus > Octopus bimaculoides. The sequence continues at coordinate 44,983,935 of NC_068982.1, read as the reverse complement.
CACATGGTTCCGGGTCTACTCCCACTGCGTGGCACCTGGGGCAAGTGTCTTCTACTATAGCCTCGGGCCGACCAAAGCCTTGTGAGTGGAGGCTTACAAAGAATAAGTCCTGGGATCGATTTGCTCGACTAAAGGCGGTGCTCCAGCATGGCCGCAATCAAATGACTGAAACAAGTAAAAGAGTAAAATAACACTATGTCTCATGATTTTTGTCCTCGGATAGCAACGGTTATTTCTAATTTGCCTACCCTTAAAAAGTATGAAAAATGGTTAATATTTCCTTCAAACTTTACTTTCCTTAATGTTTATTCAAGCCCCAAAGAATCCATCTCAACGATGCTTCCCCACTATTCCTGCTCATGATCAGAGATACAAACTGTGATTAGAAATACACATCAGAGATACACATTGTCAGCCCTAAAAGACATGCTGAAATGGTTAAGGTCAAGCAACTGACAAGTAAATCTGTGGTATTGCGAAGAATATTTGCTATAACGATATTTCTACTAGAGCAACTCAGCGCTGAATCTTTCTGAAATGTAATGGAAAATAGGTCGGTTTCAAAACATTGATGTCAAGCTCAGAAAAGCAAAGTTTGAAAGGAATAGTAGTCATTTCCTTTGATTTCTAGATAGAAGCAAAGTGGAAATAACACTTACTGACCAAAGAAAAAAAGAAAAGAAAAAAAAAGAATTGTTACACAGTGTAATTCGGTCACATGATTAGCTTGACAAGATTTTATTACTTTCTAAATAACAGCAAAAAGTTGTTGGGACTGTTTCCAAATATTGTTTTATGTAACATTAATACTGAATCAAACAGTTTTTTTAGGTCTCAGAAGTCTAATCATATCGTTTATCTTTTACTTGTTTCAGTCATTGGACTGCGGCCATGCTGGAGCACCGCCTTGAAAAGTTTAGTTGAACAAATCATCACCAATGTTTATTTTCAAAACCTGATACTTATTTTATCGGTTCCTTGTACCGAATCGCTGTTACGGGGACGTAAATAAACCAACACCGATTGTCAAGCGATGGGTGGGAAACAAAGACATATATATATATATATATCCCAACCACATGGTATATGCATATATATTTGTGTATGTGTTTGTTCCCCCACCATCGCTTGACAAACGATGTTTGTGTTTACGTCCCCGTAACCTAGCAGTTCGGCAATAAGGGCAACAATTTTGGTGAGAGTTAGTGAATACTACAGACCTCATTACTTGTCTGGTACTTAAATTAATCCACCACAGAGAGGAAAGGCAAAGTTGACCTCGGCAGGATTTGAAATCAGAACGTAAAGAGTCGTAAATAAATAACACAAGGAACTTTTTTCCGACCCCTCCAACGATTCTGCCATCTCACCGCCTTACTTCCTCTTGTATTAATAAGAAAACAAAAGATTTTGCATCCGTACAATTCTTCTTTTTTTGTCATGGTGCTATACAAGTTTATAGACCTCTTAATTTCATTAAAACACGACAATTTGTCCCCTCCTCTATGAAAAAGTTGATTTGTAGTCAGCATGTTTTCTACTTTTACATTACGAACAGACACAGTAAGTTTAGCACAGACGATCCTCTTCTGGGCTTAAAACTGACTTATGTAAAATGTAACCTTTGTCTTCTAGGATGTGCAGTAAATTTGCGAGAAATATTTTGAGAGAGAGACGTTGAGAAACACGAGAAGTCCGGTTAATACGAGAAGTCAGGTTAATACGAGAAGTCCGGTTGAAATACATAATGTTACACTGCACCCTTTCCTTTGACATTCATCTTTCCGGGTTGATAAAACATGTACAAGGTCAAATACTGAAATTTATTTACATTGACTACATACCTCCCCCATCATGATGTGATTTTTTTCTACATCATTACTACACAGAGGCATAGCAACGAGCTAGCAGAATAGTTAGCATACCACAAAAATAAAAATAAAAATGCTTAGCGGTATTTCTTCCAGCTCTTTACGTTCTGTGTTCAAAAGCCATGAGGTCGACAAAAATAAGTACCAGTTGTGTACTGGATCGATGCAATCGACTTACTCCTTACCTCAAAATTGATGACCTTGTGGAAAATTGCAAAGACATTACACAGAGGCAATGCAGCAAGCTGGCAGACTCGTTAGCGCGTCGGAAAGAAGTGCTTGGCGGCATTTCTTCCGCTCTTAATGTTCCGAGTTCAAATTCCACCGAAGTCGATTTTGTCTTTCATCTCAGAGTCGAAAGCACAATATACCAGTCAAGTACTGACGTCGGCGTAATCGACTTCCCCATTACTCCCTAAAAATGTTGGCCAAATGGCAAAATGTAAAGCATATTACACAGAGATGGCAAAATCCTGAGATCAAATCCCTCAATAGTCGATTTTGTCTCCCATCGTCACAAGTTGATAAAATATGTATCAGTAATGTTTGGGTTATTTCGAAGGAATAACAAAATAGTTATTGATGGAGGGAGAAATCTGCTAAAGCGCTTAATACGAGTCTTATAAAATTAATTTTGACTGAGAAATGACGTTTCGCTTAACAGCTTATATATCCATTTATTACATCCGTTCAAAACCCGCTCACCCGTCCGTCCATTCATCCATCTATCATCTACCTATAAAATCTAAATGAGAAATAGTAGAGGTACACCTGTACCTCAACCGTTACCCATTTATATTTTATTAGTCTCGGAATTTGCCCTTCGTGAATATTATGGACCGTATATTTAATTTTATGTACATGTCTGAAAAGCTCAAGAGCGGATTTCTTCACTACATACACTGCAAGAATATCATTCGGCCAAACTTGGTACGTAACGTACCAAGTTTGATATCTACATAATATTGTTGTGTGTGTATATCATTCCGACCTAACGATGTGCCTCAGTTTAAGTACCTAATCCATCCGTCCGCCTATCTATCTATCTATCTATCTATCACTGAATATTGAAACATATGGAATGGATAAGATAAAGGGATGCCAAGTTCATGCATATGATTTTCCTCACGTTATTGGTGTACTCTTTATATTGCATTATAGTACGTCCCAGACCGTATCACATTAAACTCCCTCACGAAACGGTGGGAGTTTAATACGTGATTACTAATAAGACCCGCGACCTGAATGGTAAATTTGTTGCGCACTAAACGCATCCGTTGTTACTCATCACTCTCTCTCTCCCTCACACACACACACACACACACACACACACACACACACACACACATTTAAACGCTATCGTCACCTGTTATGGTAGTTTTCAGAAAATTTTCATCGGTGTTCGAACACTCAAACAACCCCTAACTCACCGATTGGGTTCCCTTTCGTTCAGAAATCTCGTTTGCAGCAACTCGATGCAGCTTAAGTGTTTTATGTAACACGAACTTTGTCACATGATTTTAAACTCGTATATGTTTGAGTTGCGGAGTGTTTATTATCGATAAGAGTTGCTTGTTGACACATTGAGTGTACAGTACTTGACCGCCTATCCTCTTTGTTATTTCGTAGCTCTGTACAATCAGCACTACTATCACCACAACTAAGGTTAAAAACCACAGTATCACAGACGCTAAATATTACTCTAATTCTATTGAAGAGTAAATCTATTGCTACAGTATATATTACTGCTATCTATATCAGTATTATCATCACAATACAGCTATAGTAGTTAACTGTCACGCCAGAAAAACTTTCGAAAACTTGTAATTTATTTTTACTTTATTTTGTTCACATGTATAAAGGTTGTTGTTGTTTAGCACCAGGACCAGCTGTTTGAACGGACTTATGATGAAAGACAGTGATTCGAAGGGCTTATAAGAGGACTGCAGTGGAGTGCAAGGTTAACCACCTAATCCTAGCCTTCAGGGATCAAATTGCTATAGAAAGGAAGAGTAAACTTTTGATCCCCAAAACTCGATGGGGCGTTAAGAGGAACTAAAACTGAGGACCATATTATCCCTTTCCTGTATCCTTTCCTTATTTAAGACAATTGTGTATGATCTGAACAAGATTTAGCGGCTATGTCTAGATAGTTGAAGTACCAAGTACAGGCTATACCGCGTTGACTTAAAACATTGAAGCAACAAAGTATGAAGTCGTCTTCTCTCAATGACTTGGACTCTGAAACTAATAACTCTGAAACATCCCCACTGACT
>NC_068982.1:44976669-44979693 GCF_001194135.2 Octopus bimaculoides | reverse complement strand
AGCTGATTACGATCCTAACTACCATTATAAGTATTTAATGATCACTCTCCAGGTTATAATTCTCTGTGAAGGTACGGATAGTACATAATCAAGAAGGCTGTTTATAAGAGTTTCTTTTAAACATATCTAGCTTTTGGAAGGGACTAATGACATTCCCTTGAAAAGCCGAATTGCTTCTCATTGCTAAGGACTAGTTGGATACCAGGAATTTCAAGCAAATGTTTACCCCCAAAATAGAGCTGCTGCAAGGGTATTCAGTGCCCTTGGTCAACCTTATAATATGCGTCCTTTTCTCCTATCCCTACAATGTGCGCCCCTTTTCTCATCCTTACGATGTACGCTTCCTTCTTCCAGCCCAACAGTGGTAGCCCCTTTTCCAATGTTTTCTGCAACATCATCCAGCTATTTACCTTTATAACACGAACTGAAAGATGCAGTCGAATAATTGTAGTTAAATTGTGAACAGGAAATCTATGGTTTTATGATTATAAACGAGTAATGTAAAATATGTATATCACTGAGTGAGTGTCTGAGCAAAATATTTCATGTCAAATCATCGGCAGGTCATAATACCACACGTCTCTCATGTCCTCCATCATCATCCTCGCTTTATTCCGGGAGCGACCTTTCCCGCTTTCTTTATTACCAAGTTTTCATGGAGCCCCATTTTAGCGCCCCAGATGGTTGCCTTGTTTGGCTAGTCCGTAGCGTTGGCCCTATCTCACTGTTGTCATGAGACATAGTTTCCATTAGAGTTTTCTCCATCAGTACTTGGCTCAAATGAGGAGCTTCCACTATAGGACAATGGTTTAACTATGCAAAGGAGGGGGTGTTTAACTCCTTGCAGCTCGAGGCATTACATAGCTGCATACCTAATCAGAGGCAGGGGCATAAACACGCATTTACACCTCATACACACATCCATATATATTTTTATGAAAAAAGTTAAATAATACACTACAGAGCACATGAATTAATTCTATCTAAAAATATAATGAATTCCAAAATGTTGGAGATCTACTTGCCTGGCAAGTGATTTGATGTGAGACTGTATTGAAACTAAAACAATTATTGCGTTGAAGACATATTTGTCATTCAAAAACGCACAAAAACAATCATCATATGACCTCCTTAACGTAAGTACAACTTTATGAAAAGCCAGAGGCTGCAAGGAAGCTACCTTTATAGACGTAATGTGTTCAAAAACAATGTACTTCAGAACTAGATGAAACAAAACCGTTCCAGAAGCGACAGCGAGAATGAGATACACATTTCGTTGTTTTGCAGTTTGTCAAAGCCACGCACTCAAGTCACCTCAGCCAGTCTGAAGTATATAAAGTCACATTTTTTTATTACCCACAAGGGGCGACATAGAGGGGACGATACAACCTGATTTGGGGTCAGATGAAAACGAATGAATTAACAGAAACATGCATTTAAAAAATTTTACAATGAAATCGAATTTTAATCGGATGATGCGACAGACCGGAAGACATTACGGATGGAGTGGTAAGGCGGGTTTAGCACGGACCCCTCGTGCCCCGCCTCGTCACTGATAGCCGAGATGAGTCCTTCGTCTCATTCATGTGGTTACATTTATTCGCAACTTTCGTGCTACACTCTTCCATCGACTCTCAAACATTTTCGCAGTCAGGTATTTTCTCTCTAGCTCTACTTTCCTTTTGAGGTGGAAGGTGAAATAATTCACCAGTGCAGAGCTAGATATGGAAATGCCTGACTTTATACCATTCACCCTCGTTTCTGAAGTATATAAAGTCAATGAATAAACAATCCAACGACTTTGCAAAGAGAACTCTAGGCTGAATAAAATTCAAATATGCAAAAGAAGCAACTCTAAATTGTTTCTTTCCGTGCGTTTTTAATGGCTGTTATGTCTTCCACGCTCTAATTGGTTTATTCCAAAACTATTTTAGACCAAGACTAAAATATATTTCCTTTACGTATTTGTCTTGCAAAATACTTGATATAATACCATTGCACTTTGGGAGGATCATTCTGTCCATAAAAATCCTTAGAATTAATTCCTATGATCTATGGCGAGCCACACCTGAACCCTTTATAGAGAATGTTTTGCCATAGATGAAAATAAGTTTCTTATTTCTTTATTGCCCACAAGGGGCTAAACATAGGGGACAAACAAGGACAGACAAAGCGTGAAAAGCTGGAAATATTATTTCAAAAGTCGTTTACAGACAAATACGTGCGCGCGCGCACACACACACACTTCAAGATTTTTGATATGAACTCTTTATTATTAGTCAATTGACAAATACAGAAGTTGGATTTGAACCTGTGTATGTGTGTTATCATTATTGGCGTAATGACTCTCCCAAGACAACGAAAAAAAGGTCTGTACAAAATCTAATAGTTTTAAGTGGTTACTTGAAGCAGAAGAGTACTGACATAAACGCATTACTTTGGACTTTCATCCATCGAATCAACGTGGGAGCCTCTGTGAGATTGACTCACTAGGAATAGTAGCCAAATTACACCACATTATTATTTTAAATATGAAAGAATACATTTTATAGTGAATAACTTTGATCACATGTCATACATGAGTCATCGTGGGGGGCCTCTTGCAAGTGCTCAACTTGCTAAGCATAGCATCTAGATCACTCTCAAAATGCACCGCATCCTCTTAAATAAATGAGATAATGGACAACCCATAATGCGGTTTTTTCAGTTGCATGAACTAAAAGTCCGAGGTGTGGTGGGATAAACTACCTGCATCAACTTACTATAAAAGCAGGTAGTAATTTTACTTTGTACTTATTCTTAATGCAAGTTTTGAAGAGTGCAGTTCAATTTTAGCAGCTATTTTTTCAAAGCTATAATAGAAGTGACAAAGGAGCATTTCGACATATTTTGCTTTATGAATTTAATAAAGGCAACAACGCAACGGAAAGTTCGAGGAATAGTAATGCAGTATGGGGGATCGGACAATAAGCGTAAGTCAGTGTCAACCGTGGTTCTAGAAATTCCAAGCCGGAAACTACAGTC
>NC_068982.1:44972790-44976243 GCF_001194135.2 Octopus bimaculoides | reverse complement strand
CCATACTGCATTACTATTCCTTTGCAGTCACGTTTCACGAATGAACCGTTTTTGGACCTAATAGTGATAATAAAAATGTCAAGCGCTAAAGACAATGAGTAAGGAAAGGAGAAATACCGGCACCCCAGGCTAAAGAAAGTCTTCACCCACATAAGGTGTTGTTATCTGTTTGGTGAGATATGAAAGGTTTAGTCCACTTTGAACTTTTAAACTCAAACCAAACGATAACAAAAGAGATCTACTGCGAGCTGCTTGAGCGGCTTAAGTCAGCGCTTGAAGAAAAACGACCATCCTTGGTTTCAAGACGAAAGGTGTTCTTCTATCAGGATAATGCTCGACCACATACAGCGAAGATGACATTCCACAGGCTGGAGCAGTTTGAATGGGAAACGATGCCCCACTCACCTATTCGCCGGACATTTCCCCATTTGATTCTCATTTATTCCGCAGTCTTCAAAATCATTTGGACGGAAAAAAAATATGAATTCTGTAGACGAGGTCAGAACAGTACTGGAGGAGTATTTTTCGTCACGGAAAGTGAATTTTGGAATAGGGGCCTTGCAATTCTACTAGACAGATGGAAGAGTATTGTAGAAAATGAAGGAGAGTATATTTTAGATTAAAAAAGGACTTTGTTTATCTTAATTTTGAAAAATAAAAGAAGTATAAAAAACCGCATTATTCATGATTTTTTTTTATACCCAATACAAAGAGATGGGCTGATCTGGGGCTAAACGACAATAACGCTGCAAATTTTAAGTCTTTCATCCGAATTTAAGATCTTGTCGCGAGTCTTCTAAAATTAGAATTGCATAATAATTGACAATTCTGAAGTATAACGTACCACTTTCACTTTAGCTACTATGAGCTTGTTTGACTTTAACTCAAAGCTGTGCTACGGTCAGCTTGTTGGTCACAGAGGATATTTGATGTAACTCATATAATATTTTGTGTAGTTGTTTAAGATGAGAGGGTGTTATTAAGAGATTTTGTTGTTGCTCATTTCTGTGTTATTGTTATTAAGATTAGAGTTTGATTCAAGAGACAGCTGCTATTTCTAGCAGGGCGAGTGAAGGAAAAATAACTAATTGTGCATTTCGTATTTTTTAAGAGCAGATATATGAGAATGATTAATTTATATCTCATATGACAAATACCCTAAACACACACCCAAGTTATTTTCTATAATACCCCACCTAACAATAATGGTATACAAATTGTATACATCACGTAAAATTCACAATATAATTTCAGATCAATACGAATGAAATATGAATGTTTATATCTTTTAATTATGTCAATGTGAGAAATGTATGTTGCTGGCGTGGGCGGGAGTTTGTCAGAGTGGTGTTGATAATGTAGGATAAATGGTAGTAGCGGTTATGATAATGTTTGTTGGTGGTGACGATGAATGCTATTGTGTGTAGTGATAAATGATAATGAGTTCGTGGAAAACGTATAGAGAAATTGAACACAAACGAGTTACCGAGGCAGACGTCTACATGTAACAACCAATTTTCGTCTCAAACTCCCTCCTTTGTTCAACATTGAGACCACATGTGTTTGACATCGATATCTTACGATAAGCAGGGTTCCAAAATAAAGATAGTGACATGGAAATAGCGAGAAAAGTTGAGACAGATCACTAAAATTCAAACTAAATAAACACTGAATGTACTATGAACAAAAGACATACATGAGATGCTTAGTTAACGGGTTTTCCTATCTTCTGAAGAAATTCTATCGACTCAATTTAATTGAAGCTAAATAGTTATTAGTCTTAACAACTTCAAACTTTGTTGAATATTAAATACATATTCTTTAATTGTTGTATACTAAATATCTAACGGTATATAATAAAATCATAAATAAGTTACTGAAAGTAATGACATTATAAAAAACTAAACCAAATCACAGTAGGTAAGAATAAATGCGTATTTAATCAAAACAGACAAAATCTAAATTATTAGTTACTATCTGATTCTGTTGGGTTTTCTTTAAACGTAAATAAGCCTTCGGATATTAAAACATTATAAACAATATATAAACACTTTTGAAACTTGTTTTGGATGAAACAAAGTTAAGTTATACAAGTTCACACATAAAGCTTAATATAGTATATATACAAGAAGAAAACAAAAAAACGTTAATGTGGGAAAAATATCGCAAAAAGAAAAAAGAAAACTTATTTCAAGTATCTCCTGCTTTAAAATAATGAGTTGTGTGTCTGGATGTGTCTGGTTGAGTGTGTGTGTGTGTTTGTCTATATGGTGTATATGTAAGGAGAGAAAGAGTGAGTGAGTGAGTGTGTATGTGTGTGTGTAGTGAGGCGGTGGGGTATATGTGTGAGTAAGTGTGTAAGCGGAGCTAGAGAAACAATTTTCTACAAGAGACACAAACAGCAATATGCACAAGAAATACGATTCAAACTCACGTGGTATTAAGACATTTAATACATAATTGTACACACATATGAATGTCTGTATGTATGTATATGTACTATACACACACACACACATAATAGATGATAGAGATAAATAGAGATGTGTGTGTGTTTACAAATGTGGACTGTTTTTACATAGGAAGAAAGCAAAACAAACACAAACAATTCAAATTAAGTTAAATAAAATGCCACTTACGTTTCAAAACAACTAAACACTTTCTTCGTTTCTCTTCGGGTGATTTAGAAAACAAAAACAAAACCAACTTTTATAACTCAATAAACTTCGAGTACCGTTAGCGTAAATGATTACAACATAATAAACTTCACGCTTCAGTGTTTGAACAAATGTATGTTTTTATTGTTGTGTGTGTCTGTGCGTGCGTGTGCACAGTTGTGTTTCTATTAGCAATTTAATATAGGCTAGCTGTGTCGACGTGTGCATTGGGGTTAAACTTATTCAGTTGCCGAATTGTCGTTGTGACGGTGTTGGGAAAAAGAAAAAAAAATTAAATGTGTCACCAGCGCATTGAAATATAGACGCTTTATCACATTTTGGTTTTGTTTAGACAAGTAAACTTCGAAAAAGAAAAGTACAACTGTATGTTAGAGGAGTTCCTCTCTTTCTCCCTTTATCTTTTAAAATCTTTTTTATTCTTTTTAATTAGCTATACACGCATTCTGTAGTCACACGCACAGCAATTGGTACACAGCTAATATAAATCTGTATCGTGTCCGTTTAATTTATACGGTATATGTAAACACAACCACACACAACATTTACATATTGTATTTATGAATTAAAGTTTATCTATACACACACAATGTACATGAGCGGGTTCGGATTAAGCATTTTAGCAAAATAAACACGTGCTTAAGGCGCGCAGGAAAGGGGATACCACAGTTTTTACTATATTCAGATTTATCAAGGGGGCAAATACTGATGCTGAATTAGGGTCTCCGCCCAAGAAAAGTTTAAAAAATTTATACTCTTTCGTGCTGCCCTACTTATA
>NC_068982.1:44965019-44971951 GCF_001194135.2 Octopus bimaculoides | reverse complement strand
GAAAGGATTAAAGGCAAAGTCGACTTCGGCGGAGTTTGAATTCAGAATGTAAAGACGGACGGAATACCGCGAAGCATTTGCACGGCGTGCTAAAGGTTCTGCCAACTCGCCGCCTTTCACCATCATCAATAAAATAAATATGCCAATTTGTTGTTTTTGTACGTACGTACACCTGTGGTGTATGTCACACTTACCTCAAAGGAAGAAGTGAGTGGCAAAGTGGGAGAGAGGAAGAGAGAGAGACAGTGAGTGGTGACGTCGTTCGTTTTGTGTTTTTAAATGTTTATCACATCGCAAGAAAAGTAGATACATAGATCGAAAGAAAAGTTGATACATAGCTACACACATTGTTAAATTAAAAGCAGGAGAAAGGAGGTACACAGAGTAATTGAGAGAAAAGGAGAGAAAGCGAGAGAGACAGTAGGTACATAGGTCGAAAGAAAAGTTGATACACAGATACAAAGACACATTGTTAAATCAAAGACAAATAACTACAGCAAATATTGGATGTCACTTTTACTTTTTATTACCACATAAGGATAAAATTAACCCGCAAGCAGCTGAATACTCCACAGACAAGCATACCATTAACGTAGTTCTCAGAGAGATTCAGCCACACACAGAATATGACAAGGCTGGCCCCTTTCAAATGCTTACATTTTATGGAACAATGAAATTAAACAATGATGATGGGACGGCCACCCCAGCTCCACCCCGGGGCGGCCGCGTTATTTCAATCATTTAAACAGTTCTCAATAATTCCTTTCACAGTCTTCGATAGTTCTTTTCAAAATTATCTCAATAATTTATCCAAAATAAAACTACTCACCATTTTATATAATCTTTTATTTCCTCGTAGTTCACCACTGGAGCGCTGGGTTCAAAATTCACCTCGGGCCCCAGTTGGTTTATATCTATCGGGAAAGCCTCTTTTAATTTTTTATACTTTTCTTTTTCTATTAAAATCCATCTCGTCTCCTTATCGCAACCGTCCGAGAGGTCCACTTTGACAATGTCTTTTATTTTGGATATCTTCTTTTCTATTTTTTGTGTATATCGATATGACATCAAATATATGCCGTTCCTATGTATCTCCTGCGTCTGTATGTCCGTTATTTTTTGTTTTTGTGATTCTGTACTACCATGTGTTTGTTCTTCTATATTTCTTTGTGACTGTATATCTGTGTGTTTATCTGTCTGTGGGTCTGCATGTTTGTGTGACTGTAAGTCTGCCTGTTGTGTTTGTGTGTCTGTGTTTTCAGGTTCTGTGCTTTTAGGTTTCTGCAATTCTGCGTTATCTTCTACGCTTCCGAGTGTATGTATGTGTGTATTTATGCATCTGTATATCTGTCTGTCTGTGCGATTGTGAGACTGTATGGTTCTGTGTTAATGTTCTGCTATTATCCTCTTTCCTCAGTGATCCCACTTGATCCTGTGATTTGTATTTTTTCCCTTGTTCGACTTTCGGCGATGAGCTCCTACTTTCTCTCTTCCTTGATTTAGCTTCCTCAAAATCAGCTCTCTGCTCCTCTTCCTGTGACTGTTTCCTCTCTATCACGCCTTCTTGCGTTTCCATTTCTTTGTTTTCCATTATTTCTGGGCACCTTCTTCTAATGTGACCTCTTTTGCCACATTCGTAGCACTTTGGAGGTCTCCCCCTCCAACATTATGTCCAGTTTGACCAGTGTCTCCGGTATGTCACTGTAAACTTTCTGACTTGCCATAAAAAGCACCTCCAATCCATACCCCCAACAATTTATTTGTTGGGTTCTGCTTATCATAATTATCCTTACATCTTCTCCTTCTCTTTCAGAAAAAAACTACTGCTATTACCCATTCCAACTCTATTTTCGGCGGGATCCTACCCAGTCTAATCCACGTTGGACGTCTACCCAACTTATTGGGAAAGAGCATCCAATTTCCTTTAGTTAACGTCTTATTGGCGCATTTCTTTGCTGCCTCCTCCGATACAAATGTGATCTCTACAGACGCGTATGTCTTGCCTCTTGTAAAAAAAACAACACATCTTCTTGCAATTCCTTCAAACACTCCTCCATCTCCTCCTTCGTTGCAATCTCTATTCTATTTTTCCTTGAAAATGATTTATACTCCACGACTCCAATTTCCATCTTCGTCCTCTCCTCCTCTGATGGGATCAACTTTATCATTTATCTTTATCATTTCTTTATATTTTCCAACCTTCTCAGCCATGTCTTCATTCCAATGTATTTCATATTGCTTCAGCCTGGGACGACGGAAGCTCGGCTCCCCGTCGCTGCTGCATACGTCTTCAGTTTCTCCATCTCAGCAACGCCCACCAAACAATAGTGGCGTTATACTAAAAAAAATAGCAGCGAGTAATAACACGTCCGACCAGTAAACTCACGGAGACGAAATACCGCTAAGCATTTCGCTCGCCGTGCTAACGTTTCTGCCATCTTGCCGCCAGTAATTTACTAATATTGTCTACTGCGACTAGGCAGTGAGCTGGCAGAATCGTTACCGCGCCGGATGTTTATATATAAAGGGTATTTTTAAAAAATTGATATCCTTTGAGATATAAATATTACAGAAACTACATAGCCAAAGCAAATGAAACTAAACAGGCTTAATGTTGAACAACATAAAATTTATTCCTCTAAATTTGAATGAGAAATTCAAAGGTATGTGGTTTCCATGAACGATTTCACAAGTGTTCAATATGTGCACCTGCATGCTCAACTGTGGCATGGGGATTTCTTTCGCCTCAAATGCGGACATTATGCTTATTGACTTTGCCATTCGTATGAAATGTGGCCTCATCACTGAAAACAAGACGTTCTTTGAACTCGGTTTCGGCACGTTTCTCTTGCATATCAACACGGAATTATTTACGCTGTCGCTTGTCATCTGCCGTTATGGCCTAAGCGAGCTGCAGCTTGTAGGGTTTCATTAGCAAGCGTTTCTTCAGGACGCACCACACTGTAGTTGGAGGAATCTGGGTTTCCAGACTTATTCTTCTTATGGACTTCTTGGGGCTTCGCAAGAGTTTTAGCAAACCCGCTCGACCGTCTCTTCCGATACTAGCAGTCGTCCAGATCATTTTGCCTTGCACCGACAGCCTTCCGCTTTGAATTTTTTGTGCCATGTCCAAATCTTCATTGCCGTTGGTGACTTTTTAGAGAACTCTCTCACAAATGCACGCTGCATATCAAACATTAGACAAAAAATTTTGACCTGTTTCTGCACATGCTGTTAAAATTTGAAGTCATTTGAACAAGAACTGGCAAAATTATTAAATTGCGAAATTACATTAAATTTTTTGAAACATCCTGTACATATGAATACAACGTCACACATATACAAACACGTACACGCACATACATGCACATACATACCTGTTCATTATATATATATATATATATATATATATATATAAAGTCACTGCTGCTGCCAACAAGAGTTATTATTACGTAAGACCATTCACTAGATGGCAACTAGTGGAATCCAGGCCTTCCAGTTCCAACCTGAGATATTTAAAGATATTCACTATCAAAACCTTAGGAAAATGTGATATCTCCAGTATCCAAAGCATGCTGATGAGAATTCAGTGCAGATAGATAGGACATGTTCAAATGAAAAATGACCGCATTCCAAAAATTATTCTGTATGACCAACAAGTGGATGGATTTCGCGGCAAAGTAACGCCTATCCTTAGGTGTAAGGATAAGTTGAAGCAATCACTAAAATCTCTACAGCTTAACTTGATATCTTGGGGAAGTCATTGCCCACATCGATCTGCATGGTGTAAAATATATCATGAAGCATCCAAATAATTTGAGATGAAGAAAAAGGACAATAGAAGAACTATATCCTGCAACTAACATACATTTGCCCAATTACAGGTAAAATCAAAATCACTAATGTCTCCATTGCGACTTCATAACAAAATCAGTACCTGGACTCAAATTACATTCACGTACGTATCCATCGTAAATAGATGTAGCTTCTTAATGTTTTTTTTTTCTATTACTGTCTTTTACTTTAAGCCCTCTCCTTCAAGCACTCACAGGGCGAAAGCGATGGGAGCAACCATCATATATATATATATATATATATATATATATAACAACCTTGAAAACAGTTTCTGTCCCGTCAACCAAATTCACTCATAAGGTATTAGTTGGGTTACAGTAGAAGACAATTAGCCAAGATGCCATGCAGTGAGACTGAACCCAAAACCGCATGGTTGCAAAAGCGAGCTTCTTAACCATAAAACCACGCCTGCGCCTGTTAGATTTTACTTCCTCCCTTTTTTTTTTTAATCAGGTTATGATTAATGCAGTGGAGGATGCTGACCTGGGAAGATGGCCTGGAAGAAAACAGAGTTTTTTAATCAGTTATTTTGCATTCTGCACTTTTGTTTTCATATCATGTAACTTAGATTATAGAATGTTTGAGTGGTTTTTGTTGTTGGGTTGTGATAAGGGCATCAGTTGGCCTTAATCCGGCCAAGCATGCATGTATGTATGTATGTATATACATACATACATATGTATGTGCATACATACATACATATGTATGTATGCATGTGTGAATGTATGTATGTATCATTGCATAAACATGTAAATATATAAGTATACAGACTATACATATTGTGAACGTATAGGTGGTTACACGCGCACGTACACACACACACACACACACACACACACACACACACAGCGTTTTTCCAACTTTTTTTTTTGTTTACTGCAACCCACAGCAAGAAGCACATTTTGCATTGCGACCCATGCCTTGGACAAGACTTTGAAGTTATTTTGACTGTGATAACATCCTATTTGTATCTGTATAATAAATTCATAGTAATGTGTATTATTATGTCTTGGTTGGTAAAGCCTGCCTTGTCTTGGGAGAAATCGGTAAAACTAGCGATGATTTATGAGTGCTGTGCAATATTTAGAGTTGTTTATATTCTGCACTTTGCACCCACTTGCATTTTTTTTCTTTCCTTCTTTTCTTTTTTTTTTTGTCGCGATCCATTTTATTTATCTCGCGACCGATTGAAGGGTCGGAACCCACAGTTTGAAAAAAACGCTGCACTAGTGTATACATACATATACAGATACATATGTGTGCGTATGTATGTATACACACACATACACACTCACATACTCAAACACATATATATACACACACATGTATGTTTTATGTATAGATACATATATGTAATGCTCATATCATCATCATCATCAATTATTTCGGGTTTTTGTCATTTACTCTGAACTAACGTCCCGAGATCCGTCACTGCACTACATCAGACATCTCTCCTGCATACATAATCAGTTGATGTTTTTTTTATGCCCAGTTAACTCTCACAGGTCAGGATCACTAAGCTTTATCAAGAGAGTAACTGGAACACGTTCATAGGGGTGACGTCCATGGTTTGTGCAAGCAGAGAGAGACAGAGAAGAAAAAAAAGCTCTCACATTTTCTTATCTTTTAATCACAAGAGAAAATAGTAACCATCAGAAGCGTTGTAAAAGTGTGTACCGCCAGGGTACACAAGTCTCAGAGCATTTGCAAAGGACATGGCCAATGCACCTTCCTCCAGACTCAACAAGTAAAAATAAAAGTCATCATAGTTTTGCACCAATCACAGCTAGGTTGAAGCTAAACAGCAAAGCTTTGACAGCAACCAGCATGTCTTTACTTCACCGTATTTCTCGTTTAACTTTTGATACTCAATACATTAAATACATTAGTACTAACTTAACTATTGTCTTTCATATGTATGGCGTCACTGAGTAATTAACTTTAGTGAGTTATTTTTTTAAAAAATGCTCACATTTTCATTTCTATTTGTGTACAATATTGTACATCTACTCAATGATTCTCCCATTACCGAAGAGAGTACAGTAGTGCCGCCTAAGCTTCAATGATGACATTACTAAAACTGAAACACGTTCGCAGTTGTCTCCCATATTTGCGGAAATGCTTAAGATAATAATAGTCATTGAGCTAAAACTGTCTTTCCCTTCATTGCATTGCTATTTCTAATTAGACTTTTGATACTCACTATACATATATGTTAACATTTTTCATGCTGTTGGCATCGCTTAGTAAGTAAACTTATTTGTTGTTGTTATTATTTGTAATATGAGATACGTACCCTTTTGCTTTCAGCATATCAACACCTCGTCACTTTTGATGAACCTAATGCCTTCTTTGCCCTCAATTTGGTAATAGCCCAACTAAGCATACTGAAAATAGACTGCCTCTGCGATAATTAGCTTCTCTGTTGGTTCCATTTGGAGAGGTTCCTCGCATTCCTATTCATATTCTTCTTTCAACAACCCGAACGGTAGTACTTCAATGCCTTTTTTGTTTCATTATTACCAAAAGTAAGTTCACAAACATAGTTTTAGATATACTTTTTCACAGCGGCATCTTGATTCAAACAAACGTACTATCTTGTAATTCAGATGACTCCACGACTTTCATCTTTATATCACAGATCAATAATAAACCTCCAAATCTCAGCGTCTCTCCTTGTTACATACGCCTGATGTCTTGCAGTTTCTCCCACATTCAAGATATTGCACCCTGCTATCCATTTTATAACTGTAGTCTGTTTCATACGTAAATTAGCTGCTGCAGGAGATTTTTTTTCTTTTAATTTCGGTATAGGCGCAGGCGTGGCTGTGTGGTAAGAGCTTCCTTCCTAACCTCATGATTTCGTGTTCAGTCCCGCCGTATGGCACCTTGAGGAAGTATCTTCTACAATAATCTCGGGTCAACCAAAGCCTTGTGAGTGAATTTGGTAGGCGGAAACTGAAAGAAGCCCGTGGTATATCTATCTATATGTGTGTGTGAGGTGTGTGAGTGTGTGTGTGTCTGTGAGGTGTGTGTGTGTGTGTGTGTGTGTGTGTGTGTGTGTGTGTGTGTGTGTG
>NC_068982.1:44963766-44964789 GCF_001194135.2 Octopus bimaculoides | reverse complement strand
AGGGGGTATTGTCCGCTTCTATCTCTCCAGCCTAATGCTGCTAGAAAGCTTGTCCTAACTGAATGATCTTTCAGCTTTTATAAATTCCTTCTTCTACTTATTTTCAATATCCTCAATTCAAAGTCACAAAGTAAGGTCATAGAATAATCCGTTCTGTTTAATTCCCACGAAGAGTTAGTGAGCTGACGTTTCAAGCCATGCACTCCGACTGAGAGCAGACAGAGAGAGGGGGAGGGGAGGAGGAGAATTGCATGTCTATCAAATAGAGCATACATTACATTTCAAAAATGAAAAAATTCTTGTAATATACTATTAATGAAATAATCACACACACACACACACACACACACACACACACACACACTCTTAAACATACACATATATTTGTATATATCTACATATATACACATACATATATGATATATATTATTTATATATACACATATACTTGTGTGTGTGTGTGTATGTATACAGCTTAGCTCTAAGTTAATATGGACTAAAATTACTTACAACCTACTAATTGCCCAAGAGAGAGAGAGAGAGAGAGAGGAAGAGAGAGAACGAGAGAAAGGGGGAGAGAGGAAGAGAGAGAAAGTGTAATCTTTGACAAAACCAGACACCAAACAGATTGATATCATTTTTTTCTAGGGTGACATAATTCCTCTAGTGAACCCACTTCCGTTTCCTTTACATAGCGAAGCTGAATCGTGGTTTTATTAAAAACTAATACCTCACATATACATTAATTCCCTAACTGTGTTGTGTACAACATGTGTGTGTGAGAGTGCACGCTCGCGTGCATATATATATATATATATATTATTTATACATACATATACTCACATGCCATGATTGACCGTTGGCCCCTAAAGCTTTTTTTATTCTCTCTCTGTTTATTTCCTCGAGTTCCTTTCTGCTGAAGAGCATAGGCTCGAAATGTAAAAGACTTTCTCACCTTCTCGAGCGTTTAACTAATACACCTGTCTTCGTCTTCTATTTTTCTGTAAATTCTAACTATATATA
>NC_068982.1:44958250-44962903 GCF_001194135.2 Octopus bimaculoides | reverse complement strand
ATCAGAAAACCACTACTTTCAAAAACAAACGTTGCAAAGCATTTAGAGTGGAGTAAAAACCTACAGAATTGGTCCCTAGAGCAGTGGAAGAATCTTATTTTCTCGGACGAGTCATCCTTTACCTTATTTCCGACCACCGGCCAAGTATACGTGTGGAGACAGCCAAAAGAAGCATTTGACTCAGACTGCCTTCTTCCAACTCTTAAACATGGATGAGGATCTGTAATGATCTGGGCCCAGAACTTATTAGGACAAGATTAAATTCTACAAATTTTTCACTTCATTGAACAATGATTAAAGATTTCTAACATAGACAGAAGCCTCAAATTTTGGATAAAGATATAAATAGTCAATAATTAAATCGATTTCAATCTGTTATTTTACTTTATCAGTTCCGGAAGGAGGAAAAGCAAAGTTGATCTCGGCGGTATTTAAACTCAGAAACTAATAATGATTTCACATTTTGGCACAAGGCTAGCAATCTCAGGGAAGAGTTCGAGTCGATTATATCGTCCCCAGTGCTCATCTGCTATGCTACTTAACTTATCGACTCCAAAAGGGGATGAAAAACAAAGTCAACCTCGGCGGAATTTGAACTTAGAACGTACCAACGGGCGAAATACCGCTAAACAGTTCATCCAGCGCGCTAACGATGCTGTCAGCTCGCGACCTTACTGAGACAGTAAAATAACTAACCTAATAACGTTTACGAATTTCTCCACTGTTTTGGGGTTTAAAAACCTTATCTTTTCAATTCTTTCTGCTTTAGGCACAATGCCTGAAATTTGGGAGTGCGGGAGCTATCTCATTTGTTCAACTGGTACTTGATTTATCGACACCGAAAAGATGAAAAGCCAAGTCAAACTTGGCAGTATTTGAACTCAGAACGTAATAGCTAACCAAACACCTTATGCTGTTTTCTCTACTCTTTCCGGGTTTTAATATTAATAATCATTTAATTCTTGTTTTAGCTGTAATATAAGTGGAAAGATAATTACATCCATAAAATGAGATCAAGTATAATTTTAAATGCTGCGTAAAAATTTTTATTTAATAATTACTTACTTGAACTTAGGATTTTCCTAATAGTAACAATTAAGTTTGATCTTTCTAACTCATGATATTTGGTTTCAGATGAATCTTTTAGAGAATTACTGAATAGAAGAATAAAAAAATATTCCTTCGGATTCAAATAGAATTTAAATTTTCCTTTTATTACTACTGATAAAGTTAAACTTGTGTCTGTATGTGGCACTGACATGAATAACCAAAACATGCCCTTTGTTAATCATTTATATGGAAGGCTGTTTTCATTGACATCTTTGATATGTATATTAGACAAAAAGAAAACAAAAAAAAACTGGCATTTCGTCGGTTACGAGCGATGAAGGTTCAAATTGAACCGATCATTGGAACAGCCAACTCATGAAATTAACGTGCAAGTGTCTGAGCACTCCACAGACACGCGAAACCCTTACGTATTTCCCAGGGAGATTCAGCGTGACACAGAAGGTGACAAGGCTACTATTCATTTCTGCTAGCTGAGTGGACTGGAGCAACATGAAGTAAAGTGTCTTGCTTAAGGACACGATGCACTACTAGAAATCGAGCTCACAACCTTACGATCGCGAGCCTAATACCCTAACCACTAAGCCACGCGCCTTCACCTTCACGTATATTAGACAACTCAGTGAAGACTGGAAGGTATCTGAATATTGGGAAAGAGTTACTTGTATCACGATGATTCGCGCCGAATATCAAAATACCATCATGACTACTGCTCAGTGCTCTGTGAACTCTATAAAGGTTGTATGACGTAGCATGGACAGCTGTAACGGAGGGTGGGAAGTCATGGCCAGTTTGTCTTTAGTGTGTTTATTGATGTAAATCTTCTCTTTCAGGTATCCCCACAAGAAAAAAATCTGAGGAACGTGAAGGCCATTCAAAGTAGACCTCACACATGATTCCGGCAAGACGGGGTAACTGCTCATACCGCAAGAGAAACAATGCAGTTGCTACGGCAGTGCTTTGGAGAGAGAATAATCTCCCACTAGGGCAATATCAATCGGCTTTCACGTTACCCAGATTTGACAAACCCGGATTTTTCTTGTGGGGATATCTGAAAGAGAGGGTTTACGTCAACAAACTGGAGACCCTGGTGCAACTGAAAGAGAACATCAATAGAGAAATCAGAGAAGTAGGGTCTGAAACTCTTGAGGATGTTATGGTGCAAGTTTTGGGAAGAGCACGGGCGTGCGAAGCCGAAAATGGCTGCCATTTAAGCGATGTCATTTTTCATGTGTGATTTTGTGGTGTCGCAAAATTTCGACTTGTGCAAATTAATTTCCATTATGTCCTTTATATTATATCAAAATTCCACGCATTTATTTGTGAAGTTAAGGAAATAATTAAAAATTGAAACCTGTCAGTGACTTTTGGGACACCCTGTATTTATGCATGTATGCCTGTGTACGTGTGTGCATGTGTGTGTGTGTGTGTGTGTATGTGTGCGTGTGTGTATGCAGGGGCTAGGGTTGCTGGCGCCCCGGGCAAGCTGAACTTGGTCGTGTACAAGATGACGGTCGTGAAAATTTCCTTGTCTTTGTCACACCCTCCTTCGCGCCCCCTAGCACATGGTGCCCCGGGCGACTGCCCGAGTTGCCGGTACTTTGAGCCAGCCCTGTGTGTGTTTGTGTGTGTGTGTGTGTGTTCATTCGAAGTTGATGATTTCCGTTACGCTACTCCGAAGTTTCTCGCATACGTTCGTTCTGGCTAGAAAGAAAATAACACTTACAAGCCAGAATTTACAAATAGTGAATTTTCAACTTCGAATACACACACACACATATTGTTAACGTCATACGAAATTCGAAGGATACCTTTAGTAAACTGTAGGACTTTTGTCCTGTTTACAGAAGATACGAGTTCGTGTCTCACAGGCAGTTCCGAATTTTCTATCTAAAAGGGTTTTTTTAAATTCAATATTTATACGCTATTATCTATAGCTTTATCTGCTTCTGGTTTCACCGTTCCAAGAAAGAACTAAACACACATACACATATGCATATGCACACATAATATACACACATAATTATTTGCGTGATCCAACAGAATCGAGGCATTTTAATAAGGACACTAGGGTAGAACCAAGGATAGCATACCCGTGTATTAACAGTGTGTACGGACACTCACGTACTTACTAATGTATATGCGGATTTGTTCTTTCGTTTACGCATGTACGTATGTACGTACGTACGTATGTATGCATATATGTGTGTACTGATTTAGAAATATACTGAAATTCGTGGACAGAAGGGCAGCTATTAGTTTTGTATTTCGAATCCAAAAATAGAAAATGTTTTTGATCTTCAACAAGTTACAAGTTCTGTTCATGTCCATGCTGGAGCAGAATTTTTCAATAACAACCGCTATGGCAACCCGCTAGTTGTCCCCCAACTCCTTTCAGAGAATGCGTGCAGAAAATCTGAAGATGGAAATACAAGTTAACTGCACGATGAAAGTTTGTTTTTAGAAGCGTTGAGATGTATTGAAAGATACAGAAATAAATTTATTTCTCAAACGCGTGATAATGCTATAAATAGCATGATCAGGATAAATTATCCATTTATTGCGGAAAAATACGTTACTGGCCAGCCATGAGACTCGAACTCACATCTCTGTGGAGCAGTTTAGTTTAATGGTAAAACATTTGACACGTAATCACAGAGATGTGAGTTCGAGTCTCATGGCTGGCCAGTAACGTATTTTTCCGCAATAAATGGATAATTTATCCTGATCACGCTATTTATAGCATTATCACGCGTTTGAGAAATAAATTAATTTCTGTATCTTACAAATTATTTGCTTTTTTTTAGTATGTTGTACGAAAAGAAAACTCGTATATAGTAATGAAACCAACATAGTATATGTTAACGAAATCTGCACTGCAATTATAAAATTGCTGGAGCAGATTGAAGAATCTTTCAGTAACAAGACACGGTTAAGATAAGCAAGAGAGGATGTCGTTAATTTTACCACAGAGAATATACAAATTTAAGGAGGTTCTATCGCCTGCTCAAAATGAACCCCGAGCGTACATAGACAAACGTGTTATGTAAAACACCAGTACAAGGAGGACTTTAAAGGTCAGGGCTATTATTCACTACACGAAAACACTTTTAAGTGAAATTATGTGTTGTGGAAATGTAATACAACCTGTTTGTTTCGAATGAGCCCTTTTGATGTAGCCTAGAAACCTGGTGTCTTTAAAATGTCAACTCTAAAATATAACATCTATCTATCTAGCTGTCTGTATATCTGTCTATATACGTAGGTCTGTATGCACCTATGAATGTATATGTACAAATATATACATGTATATATACACACACACACATATATACATACGCATGTATATGCTCACATTCATATGTATATTTGCACATTTATATATATATATATATATATATATATATATATATGCGTGTGTGTGTGTGTGTGTGTGTGAGAAAATTGGTATGTGAAAGCACGTGGTTGGATGTATAAAAGATAAACAAGAGTGAAAAAACTACAGAAGGCTTGTGTTACATGGTTAAAGTATATATTTAAAATATGTCAGAAAAATGTTATAAAATTTTTTTGGTATATAAACAT
>NC_068982.1:44956451-44958240 GCF_001194135.2 Octopus bimaculoides | reverse complement strand
TATATATATATATATATATATATATATATATATATATATATAGGTATGTGTGTATGTGTATGAATGTGTATATGTATGTGCATGTCTGTGTATATAAGTACACATGTATATGTATGTGCCTGTGAAATGCAAGGACATAAAAATGCGAGGACTTGCATATATTAGTGTATATAAAAAAATTTTTATATATGAATATGCACGTACATATGTTATTTGAATGCTTACAAATGCTTAAGAGTAGGTCTGCAAAAGTATTATTCTTAGACTGTATTTATTTACGAACTTTAGCGAAGTATCGTAACTTATTATTGATTTCATTCAGTATCTTTTTATTGCATATTATCTATTGAGTTCTACATCTGTTTATCTTTAGAGCATAATGGTACGTTATTAAGATGTAGGGATTCGAATAGCAATGAAGATATATGCAGTAATCCCTCGACTATCGCGGGTATTACGTTCCAAAATCTCCCGTGATAGGTGAAAATTCGGGAAGTAGAAACAGTACTGTACTCACTAGCATAGCTGCCACTTCGGACCCCACAAAAAACACATATTGCCTATAATAAATTTTAAAATGCGCCCTTTTAAAGCCTAGCCAGGCTCATGGGTCCGGTTTCCCGGTTTCAATGGCGTGTGTGTTCCCCAGCTGGACGGGACGCCAGTCCATCGCAGCGTCATTCATTTTTGCCAGCTGAGTGGACTGGAGCAACGTGAAATGAAGTGTTTTGCTCAAGAACACAACGCGTCGCCCGGTCCACGAATCGAAACCACAATCTTACGATCATGGTGCTGACATCCTAACCACTAGGCCACACGCCTCCACCATATTACCTATAGCAGACCCAAAAGTGCCGCCTGTGGCGCCCCCACCCCAGCTTCGCAAGTGACTGTGCTGTATATTTTTAAAACTATTTTTATAATTTGTATATATTTATTTTATTATAAAATTCAAAACAATACCACGGAGGAATCGACGTAAGCTTAAATAATAAATTGCGATAGGTGAACCGCGATATGGCGAGAGATTACTGTACTAACCTGATTTTAATCCATGCAGTACAATTTTATTTATTAAGATTTCCCTCGGTGTACCCTCATGAAAATGAAAAATATGAATACTCCTGTATTCATATAAATGCAGAGGGCTCTTATGAAATCTCATCATATAAATTTTGTGAGTTCAGGGGAGTTTCATAAACTGTCATTTTTTTTACACTGGACTCAGTACCGCTGCCTCGCACCCCGCCACCCAGCTTACTACTGATGGGTCTCCAGTGAGGTGGAGAATAATTTTAACTCCAAAAGTAAAGAGCGAGGACAGATACCACAAAATGACTCGTAATACCTCTGACAATTCTATCAATTAGTTGTTTGATTTGAAATAATTTCGAAGGCTTGTACATAATTTTCAGTCAAGTTGGTGTACATATTTTTAATAATTATTTCAAATTTTTGCCACAAGGGCAGCTTGGGGGGAGGTGGAGATGAGTCAATTACACCAACCTCAGTGTTAACTGGTACTTATTTTATCGACACCGAAAGGATGAAAGGCAAAGTCGACTTCAGCGGAATTTGAACTCAGAACGTATCGACAGGCGAAATACCGATTTCTTTATTACCCATAAAGGGCTACACAAAGAATTTTTTTTAAGACATCATAAAACAAAGACAGTACAAAACGCAAACATAAAATCGGGGTAATTAAAATAAAATGATAATATGCAATAATGAAAAGAATGAGGCGCAATGTCTACTCGATCCCCGAAGTCGGGTGGTTACATTTATC
>NC_068982.1:44953667-44955130 GCF_001194135.2 Octopus bimaculoides | reverse complement strand
ATACACTACTGTCCTCAGAATTTTATTTTCTTTCGTCTCTTTTGGGGGACACAATTTGTACGAGTCTCCCTCAACTTCTATCAAATTTCTGCTTCTGGTCACCTCCTCCATATCCAACTTGATTAACTTGGTTTCCAGCGGCACTGGCTTCCTCACCGCAGTGGCCTTGGCGTAGCTCTCCATACTGGAGACACTACCACTTGCCATAGCTGGGGAAAATGCAGCAGCTCACGTGAAATGCAACCGTAATAATTCCACAAAAATCACAATTATTCACCGAGACAGTTTTCACAAAGTAACACAACAGTATTCACAATAATTCACAGAGCCGTGATACCGCGAAGCATTTCGACCGGCGTGCTAACGATTCTGCTAGCTCGCTGCCTTAATAAATATATATACACATATTTTTAATAATAATCGTTCATATAATGGCCAGCCAGCTAGGTACATAAATTTCGCTATTTGTAGTTTTCTTTAAATATATCTCTTGCCCACAATGATGTCTACATTTTGGACTAATATTCAACTATTTGGGCTCCTTCTCTTGTCCATTTCTCAAGTTAGAAGACTTAAAATTTCAGGGGAAAAGCCTTTTTCTACAGAGATGGTGTGTTCTCATTTTCCGATATGCAATATATAAATAATACGTTTTTTATTTTGGCGCGTGGCCAGCAAATTTGAGTGGCGGGGAAGTCATTTACAACGACCACAGTGCCTACTGGTACTTATTTTATCGCCCCCTTGAAAAGATCAAAGCAAAATCGACCTCGGCGGAATTTGAACTCAGAACGTGAGGTCGGAAGAAATGCCACTGAGCGTCTTGTATAGTGCGGATACGGTACTGCCAGTTCGGCGTCTTAGACGAACATGTAATTAAAATTGGTTACAAATTTTAGCACAAGGCTAGCAATTTCGAAGGAAGTGGGAGTCGATTACTTCCACCCTAGTGTTCAACTGGTACTTATTTTATCGTCCCCGGAAGGTTGAAAAAGCAAAATTGACCTCGACAGAATTTGAACTCAAAACGTAAAAACGGACGAAATGCCGCTAAGCATTTTGCCAGGCGTGCTAACAATTCTGCTTGCTTTTCGCCTTAAAAAACAAAAAACAAAAACATAAGACATAAACACAAGCAAACAAAAAATTAACAGGAGTGGCTGTGTGATAGATAACTTGCTTACCAACCACATGGTTCCGGGTTCAGTCCAACTGCGTGGCACTTAGGACAAGTGTCTTCTACTATAGCCTCGGGCTGACCAAAGCCTTGTGAGTAGATTTGGTAGACGGAAACTGAAAGAAGCCCGTCGAATATATCTATACTATATATAAAACAGAGATGTGTGTGTAATCGCTTATCACGTGAAAACGGCTCCAACATTTACTTCCATACTTGTGATACATGAATAATTTGACCTCGGATAAATCTTAGGCTCTTCATTTGATTTTTTTTTATCTCTAAT
>NC_068982.1:44950275-44952009 GCF_001194135.2 Octopus bimaculoides | reverse complement strand
ATGGCTGAAACAAATAAAAGAACAAAAGAAAGAACATTTAATCAACATTGAATCTACGAGTCTGCTGTCAATACTCTTTCTTCTGATAACTCTTCTTTT
This sequence comes from Octopus bimaculoides, assembly GCF_001194135.2. Classification (NCBI taxonomy): domain Eukaryota; kingdom Metazoa; phylum Mollusca; class Cephalopoda; order Octopoda; family Octopodidae; genus Octopus; species Octopus bimaculoides. Next base: position 44,951,910 of record NC_068982.1, on the reverse strand, counting down.
AAACGTCATCCAAGACTTAAATTCATTGACGTAACGTTACGTAAACATGCTTTTTCTGTATCTGCATAAGATGTCCACTTGGTATTTGACATTCTTTTTCACAAAATGAAGGAAAAATGTCGCCATGAGCGTCACCATTAGATAATTTCTTGTGTTTCTTGTTGGTGCCTTTTGTCTTTTACTTGTTTCAGTCATTAGACTGCGGCCATGCTGGGGCACTGCCTGGAATAATTTTTAGTCGACTGAATCGACCTCAGTCCTTATTTCTTAAGCCTGGTACTTATTCTATCGTTTCCTTTTGTCGAACCGCTAAGTTACGGGGACGCAAACACACCAACCCCGGTTGTCAAGCAGTGGTGGATACACACACACACGCACATGCACACGCACACACATGCACGTACACACACACACACACACAAACACACAACAGGCTTCATTCAGCTTCCATTTATCAAGTCCACTCACAAGGCTCTAGTCGGCCCAAACCTAGCGTAGAAGACAGTAGCCCAAGGTGCCACGCAGTGGGATATCTATGAATGAATGTGAAATAAGACTTATGACAAAGTTGTGATTTCTTTTTATTTTCATACAATCTCATAACCGGAATAATGTCCTAATTAGAATGCTGACATTCATAATTTTTTTTTGATTATCCAGTTTTCACGATTGCAATGATCTTGATTGTTTGGTCATTCACCTTTGTCATTAAAGTCACCTGGATCTGGGTCACCTGGATCGGTCAGGCTGTCTTGTACCAAGTCGGCTCCGCTGGCCACAGCGTTTGTTCCATTCCTCTCGTGCTTTCGCCATTCTCCCCCACCTTGTTCCAAATATCTTTCTTAAATCGTCTTCCCACCTGATTAGAGGTCTTCCGAATGGTCTCTTCCGTTCATTAAAGTACTTTTTTCTTTTTACTTCTTGTTTCATTTCTGACTTTTACTATATGCCTTCTGTCACGCTAGTATTACTTGTCCCTGCATTTTCAGCTTCAGTCTTTATTGTACTACCAGGAACATCAAAATATTCTGTCAATTCATATAATTTTGATATCACATGGATGTATTTCTTTCTTTTTCTTCTTTTTTGCTTATGTTTTGCGCTTCTCGAAGTATCATGATGTCCAACATCTCTGACTCTACTATGCATCGCTATCTGTAATAGGAAAAAAATAGGAATAAAAATAAGAATAAAATGTGTATTCAAAAACATGTTTTACATATCATAAATTAACATGTAAAGTACTGCAGTAAATCAAGGCTGTGGGTAATTACGTTGTTGTTGTTGTTGGCACTCCGTCGCTTACGACGTCGAGGGTTCCATTTGATTCGATCAACGGAACAGCCTGCTCGGGAAATTAATGTGCAAGTGGCTGAGTACTCCACAGACACGTGTACCCTTAACGTAGTTCTCGGGGAATATTCAGCGTGACACAGTGTGATAAGGCTGACCCTTTGAATTACAGGTACAACAGAAACAGGAAGTAAGAGTGAGAGAAAGTTGTGATGAAAGAGTACAGCAGGGTTCGCCACCATCCCCTGCAGGAGCCTCGTGGAGCTTTAGGTGTTTTCGCTCAATAAACACTCACAACGCCCTGTCTGGGAATCGAAACCGCGATCCTATGACCGCTGGGCC
>NC_068982.1:44946114-44949046 GCF_001194135.2 Octopus bimaculoides | reverse complement strand
ATAGTGCTTTATCTTTGCAATCTTTCATCCTACACAAGCCTGACCTTTTTACTTCTAATAATAGCGGTTCTGTGGCATTTTTTACATACCATGCTATGTTGTTTTCTTCTGCTCTAATGCTGTGTTTGCATCCAATAAGTCCTGTTCCCCCTCTTTTTCTTGGTACATACAGTCTGTCTGTGTCACTTTTTGGGTGGTGTGACCCATATCTAGTTAGCAACTTCCTTGTCTTTCTGTCTAAGCTGTTTAGTTCATCTACTGTTCATGCGATTACCCCTGCTCCATATCTAAGGAGTGAAACCGCCCAGGTGTTGATAGCTTCACTCTTATTCCGTCCGTTTAACTTCGACTTAAGGATCAGTCTCAGTCTGCGCAAGTCCGCCACATTAAATTTTTCTGTCATTTCTTTCTTCGTCAATTTATCCATTTCCAATACCCCCAAGTACTTATAGCCCGTCTCTTCTATCTTCTTTATGTTCTGAGTTCGAATGGGGCCCGAAGTCAACTTTATCCATCATCTCTTCGGGAGTTGACAGAATAAAGTATCAGTCAAATATTTGGATCGATGATACAAACCAACCCCCTTCCATCAAAACTGCGGGTTTTAAGTCTTAATTAGAGACCACTTATGAGAAAAACAATAATTAAACTCAGTTATTGTGTAGTGAAATGTGCTTCGAAATAGGGAAATAGAAAAAAGTATAGTAAACCTTCCGTTTATCATTGCCATTCAATTTGATATTTGCGGTTTACTTAATTTTAAAGTGTACTGAAGAAGAGAGGTTAATAAAAAAAGTAAAACTCATTAAGTTCAATTCTGTTTTTCTTAACTATCGTCATCTATAGTCACGAATGTTATGTAATAACCAAAAGAGTACAATCATGAATGCGAGCAGCCGAAACGGGGTTCATCCAAAGGATTACTAATGTAACGTTACTCAACAAGATGCGTAGCTCGGATATACGAGAGTCTCTCCAGGTGGAACAACTACTTTTCTGCATTGCTCCGTCACTATGGACATTTGATTAGAATGTCTTAGGAAAGAATCACAGGACGGATTATTCAAGCCAAGCCAACCGGCAAGAGAGCTAAGCGTAGAGCAAGAACGAGACGGTTGGATAATATCCAGAGTCTCAGTTAGCCACGCTTAGGAATTCAATAGGAAAGTGTAACTACGGTTGCTTTTGATTGAACTTTATGGAGGAGGTGTCTGACGACTCTATTCCCACGACCAGCCTAGGAATAATTGGTGGAGAAACAGGATAGATGGATGGTCGTATAAAGAATATTGATCTTGAAAATATTCTGGTTATTTAAATATTTGATCGACCTTAAACACTCAGTACAATCGTAATAAAGTAAATGCAGGAATATTGTATCAGAATCAATAACTTGCAAGCAATTAGCGTTGGACTGTAGCATTTATCACTCATTTTACTAGGTTAATCTAACACTGAATACCAATATGTGACCGCGTGTGTATCGTTGGCGATTTTCTTTCTCGGTCTTCCTTTCTTTGGACTTTTCCTATATTTCTGATGAAGAGCTCCGCTCGAACGTGAAATCCTCGTTCTTTTCTTTCCTTTCCTGAGCGTCCAATAACACTGTACTTATTCCACGCCCTCGCGTTGTTGCTTTTTCGTGTTTTTTTTCGTGTTTTTTCTTGCGTGTTCATGTTTGAATTGACTATAGTCAAACTTATTTATTTATAGGTGATGAATACTGTTTCAGAATACACATTGATGCCTTTCCCGAAGGTATTAGCATAATAAATTTAGCTCTATATTTACCATATTCTTTATTCTCCTACTTGTTTCAATCGTTTGACTGCGGCTATGCTGCAGCACCACTTTTAAGGGTTTAAGTCGGTCAAACCGAACACAGCACTTTTTTTTTAGTCTGGCACTTTATTCTAACGTATTTTCTTGCCGAACATGTAATTTACAGGTATATAAATAAAACAATATCGGTCGTCTAGGCGAGGGGAGAAAAACGGAGACGTGCTCCACCCCACATACATACATACATATATACATATGTGTGTGTGTCTATATATATATATATATGAGGTGGTATCAAAAAGTTCCAGGACTAGTTCTGTAGCGCGCCAACAGATGTCAGCACACCGTTGCGTGCGCAGTGAGAGCTAGCAGTGACTTTCACGAGGCAGTATGCCGAGTGACATCACTGTGTTTACTTCGCAAGTCATGAAATTCGTGTTTTTGTGATCACGTGTTTGCTGTAATCTGCTATTTTGTTATGGACAGGAAGTTGAAACAAACAGGCAACGTGAAATTTTGATTCAGTCTTGGGAAGTCTGCTACAGAGACATTTGAACATGCTTCAGCAACCTCACGGTGACGAGGCAATGGGTCGTACGCAATATTTCGAGTGACACGGGCGCTACAAACGCAGAAGATGAGCGATTGGAAGACTTGCCACGAAGGTCAACCTCGGAAATGTGGAGAAAATTTATCAGCTTGTGCATAAGATCGTTGAAGGACAATTGCTGATGCTGTTGGTCTGTTGTATGGGTCCGTTTAAGCAATTATAACGTCTGGATTGAACATGCGGTGTGTCTCTGCCAAGTTTGTCCCACATCTGCTGACCATTGAGCATGTAGTAACGCCTGCGCATGCGTAGTCTTACGCATGCGTAAAATTAAACAAGCAAGCGTCTCCCGCTCAATTCATTCTCTTTCACGCTGGCCAGCGATTGAGCATGGACGTATGTTTAAAGCTGTCCCTACATCTTTCGGTCTTATACTCGACAGCTCGTTATTCTCACCTCTAAAGATGTATAACTAAAGATTTGTATTTACTCTTTTACTTGTTTCAGTCTTTTGACTGCGGCCATGCTGGAGCACCGCCTTTAGTCGAAGAAATCGACCCCAGGACTTATTCTTTGGAAGCCTAGTACTTATTCTATCGG
>NC_068982.1:44930448-44941442 GCF_001194135.2 Octopus bimaculoides | reverse complement strand
TATATATATATATATATATATATATATGTGTGTGTGTGTGTATGTTTGTGTGTCTGTTTGTCCCACCAGCACCGCTTGACAACCGATGCTGGTGTGTTTGGGTCCCCGTAACTTAGCGGTTCGACAAAAAGAACCGATAGAAAAAGTACTAGGTTTACAAAGAATAAGCTCTGGGGTCGATTTGCTCGACTATAAAGGCGGTGCTCCAGCATGACCGCAGTCAAATGACTGAAATAAGTAAAAGAGAGAGAGTAAATCTTTACATATACATACATGCATACAAAAATACCGTGTTGAAATTCCAATGAAGAAGCCTTGGATCTCGATTAGAAATCCCCTCTTTCTCTATTGGCAAGAAATCTTGTAATAAAACCGAATAATGGCATCCATCCATCCATCCATCCTTCTTTCTTTCTTTCTTTCTTTCTTTCACTTTGATACTCAGAGCAATGGGCAGAAATCATTTCGCGTCTGTGCGGCTCGGACCGGCTACGCGATACTCTGCTTTCATTAGACAGATTCCCCCGGTCCGTACCAGTTCCGAGTCGACCGGGCATAAATCTATTGCTGACGAACTTTCGGATGAAACAGATCTCACTCTTGTCAATATATTTATTTAACAATATCTAAACCTATCCTTTATCCATTACTTGTTTCAGTCATTGGACAGCGGCCATGCTGGGGCACGGCCTTGAGGACTTTAGCCGAACAAATGGACTCTACAGCCTATGTTTTATAGCGATGAGGATGAGCCATGTTTCATGCGATCCGCTTCTCGAACAAGATTGCACATGACCACAAAATATTGCTCTTCCTGCTAGAAATATGAAGTACGCATTAGATAATGTGAACCTAGAGATGTTATATCTGAAAAACACAACATGGGATGGTCACGGCTGGAATGCCTGTGATCAGTAGTTTGTTTGATCAAGGGTAATTTGGGGCTAAAACAACAACGACGAAGAAACAAATGTTAAAACAATGATGATGAAGAGGAGGTGGAGGAGGAAGGGGAGCAGAAGGAGGGGTGGTGGAGGAAGAGGTGGAGAAGGAGGAGGATGGTGGTTATGACGACGACAGTGTTGACAATGTTGACGACGACGATGAGGATAATGTTTGTTATAATTGTAAATTTTCAAGTCTGATGTTCCCTTGCCTAAATAAATCAACAATATTAAAATATGATGAAGAGAGAGAGAGAGAGAGAGAGAGCGCGAAAACAATAACACCAGAATTGATTTGGAAATAATTCGGAAATCGTTTATTGACAAAAAAATAAAGTTGATTGAATCGACTTCAGAATATTCTTGGTTATTTTTACTAAACTCATCGAAGTTAATAAAAAATCGAAGTCTTCTATTGTCATCATGGCAACCGACGAGGAGATATTGCCATGGCAAATTATAAAAGCGGTTATGAGAAGACTGGCGTGAAAAACAACAATACATAAAGAAATGATATGAAACGTCCTTTTAGAGGAACAGCCGCTTGGAGGATGATCAGGGAACCCTACAGATTCTGGATAGTCGTATTGCTAAGGTTATGTGTACACATTCAGCTAAGTTTACCGGCCTACACAACAAGCAAATACTGAGAGTAGGCCTAATCATTCGGGTAGCATCTCACTCTCCTCGCTACGTATGTTACTTGAAGAAGTTGGGGAAAGCTTGATTCAAGTGGAAATTGCCTTCTTATAGTTCTTTTACTCTCGTCTATCATACAACATTTTTCACTACAGCCATCAGACAGAGAAACAGCTTAGCATTAACAAGTACAGGAAGATAGCAGGAGATCTTCACAATGGATTCTGCTGATTACAGGACTTATTCTATTCGCGTCAATTGCTGGTCGACATGACTTCAAAAGTCAACCATGTTCGGATATTGAACATTTGTGTGTGTGTTGAACGGTTTCATTTTGCTGCAGACGACACTTCCGTACATATAAACCACCAAATGCACCCCTTCCCGCGATCACTAAGAGGCGAAGTATGTTATGAAATTGTCCATTGACCCTGGGCGGAATATTCTCCTGAATAGACAACTAAGCTGATGTTTGTTCACACCAACAGTATCTTTAAAGCGTTTCACAATGACATTTCATGACTGGAAGAAGACTGAAAGCATCTAACACCATTCCAGATATCTGGCACTCAGTCTTGGTCTTCACTTGAGACATGATTACAATTTTAATATGCTCTCTCTATATAGTAGTCTATCAAATACTTTATTGAAAACGATACGATTTGTGTAAGTCCACTTCGGCACTTTCGGTAAACTCATTTAATATCTATTAGACCATTGGTTCTCAATCAGGGTCCATATGGCTCCTGAAGGTCCACATAAGAGTGTTGGGGGTCCACGAAGAAAATTGTAAATTGAGGATCCAAATAGTATTTTAATGGCCCATGAAAAAAAATTTGTTTTTGATATATGTATTGGTGTGCATTGCAAAAAAACGGCTTGGTTTCTCTCTCTAACACATTTCTTTCTCTAACATTTGAGAACTCCTGTGTTAGATTGTTAGAATTACCTCAACAGGTTTACACTCATTCCTATCATTTACTCCCGCATAATCCTGGCCCGAGATCAAGGTGTGATTCCAGTAGCCCATAAGCATTAATATATGAGATATTCCCATGAATGCATTTACATTTTTGTAAAGGTAGGACCGCCTCTCATAGTCATTCATTGACAGGCATTGTTTTTGCTATTCTTCATGCTTAGGACCACCAACTCACTGTCTAAATTCATGAAGATTTTTCGTATTTCGAAATCCAGGCCTTTCCTGAACAGCACTCATATTCGCTCGATCCCAGCCGACTGAAGATGCATTATACTTCTTGAAGAGCTTGAGTGCATGCATCCCAGAAATCCTGGTTTCATTGATAGCTACAACATCTACGTCTACTGACCTCCTGAGATCCTTAAGAAAATAATTTCGCTTTCAAATCGAGTTTAGTTTAGGCTTCGCGCAAGTGCGAAACCGACTCTTTATACCGATATGCTGACTTGAGGATAAGGGTAACTAGTAATTTATTTTTCAACCGAGACAATCGGACAATCCTGTTTTTGAAGCAATGACACTAAAACAATGAGAGGAGCTAACCTTGCCAGACTGATCGCGCGTTACGAAACTGCTCCAACAGTCGATCATTTTCTGCTATCATCAACTAGCTGCCGCTGGATATTGCATCAATATATCCCCTCAACATCGAACCCAAATTGGTTGCGTGTAGCACCCATCTGGTCCTGGCTGTCAGCTTTATAAAACGCTTTAGACTGATCAAAACTGATCAGCGCTCTATCAAAGTCAGATCTTAGCACAATCTTCTTTGTGATTTCTCCTGGATAGATCTGTTCGAGACAGCACAGGTTTGTTCAAACCAGTCGAAACTATCTTCCAACCTCTTTGTGAGCACTTTCGTCAAAAACTTTAATTCTGAGTTAAAAATTGTTATAATGTTCTCTTGTTCAAGTCATTCCTCATCAATGTCACCGATCCAGATATTACACTTCAGTCTTACATCTACTAAGAGACAATAAATTTCGTAGGGAAGACCATATAGTCCAAGCGATTTCCCACACATTCATAATGTCCAACATTTCAGAACTTAAAACCTGCTTTTCATACCACCAATTTTTTTCCCGGCGAGATTAGCGGCAGATTGTCTAGGTAGATATTGAAGCCAGTCGCTCCTCCGAAACAATTCAGTAGAGCGCCGTTGAAAAGAATGTACACAAAAGCTTGAAATCCGATATCCCACAACTTCCAAGTGAGTAAAAGACTGCTTCGTTTCCCGGTTTCACAACGCGCATTAGATAAAGTATGTCCGAGGTAAGGGACGCAACTCTATTTAACTAAACTGAATATTTCACAAAGTAATATTTAGAAATCATTAAAGCGACTAAATGGCAGAATTATGGGTTACATTAATATCTCCAGGAGTTACAGACTTTAGTATGGAGCCATTTGATTTTTGTAGTAGGAATGAAAATGGGTTTAATGGCAAAATAAACAGAATGAAAGAAAAAAACTATCTCTTTGGAATATTTCCCTTGAAACATAGAAGACAATCGTTCAGCTCTCAGTTCTAGGTATAAGAATTGTTGTCCAAATCTTTGTGAGCTACTCAGCACGCCGAGAAAAATGCTTAGCGGCATTTCGACCGTCTTCACATTCCGAGTTCAAATTCTACCGAGTTTGACTATGTCTGTCATCTTTTAGGAGTCAATAAAATAAGTACCAGTTGAACACTAGGGTCAATGCGATAGACTTACCTCCCCCACCCCGAACTTGCTGGTCTTGTGCCAAAATTTGAAACTAATATTTAGAAATCATAAGCAATGTTAATAGGAAATATCTTAGAATACAAATATGCGAGTGAAATACAGGTTTATATTTAAATTTTCAGCAATTACACACACACACACACACACACACACACACACGCACACGCACGCGCACGCACACACACATACACACACACACATACATACATACATACATACATACATATATGAGCATGTCTAGACATGCAACTATATGCATGAGAATACATACATAAGACAAAACAAACAAATCTGCACATATACGAGGTCTGATCAATAGTAACGAAGCTAAAGCACGCAGAGTGAAGCCACTTGGCAATGATTGACCATGAACTCTGCTGTGCAAGTGCATTAAGTTTTAAAGTTCTAGCTCACTTCCGCTGTTTACAACAGTGCTTCGAAGGAAGGTGTGTAGCGTGTGATCGTCGCATTGATTATGACAGAGAAAGTTGTCATGGCGATACCTACTCAGAGGCCTATGCAAAGTTGCAGAAAGTGTATGGAGAGGTGTGTATGAGCCGCACACAAGTGTATGAGTGGTTGAGACGTTTCGAAGATGGCCGAAAAATGTCGATATTGACGAGTGTTCTGGGAGACCTGCAACCAGCAGAACTGAGAAAAACATTGCAGATGTGTGAGCATCTGTGAGGGGAAATCGTCGAATCACCATCCATGAGTTATCAGAGGATGTGCAGATTAGTTATGGTTCAGATCAGTCCATTACCACTGAAGATTTGGGTATGAGACGCCAAAACTGCTTTCAGCTGACCAAAGAAACACTTGGGTTTCAGTTGCACAAGATCTCCTTAATTGTGTCGAGAGCAATGAAAACCTTTTGAAAATTTTGTGTAGGCCTCTGAGCAAGTATCACCAAGCTTTTGGTAATATTTGATGCAGATTCTCTGCTCATCCTTCTCTGTCATGATCACACGCTACACACCTTCCTTCGAAGCACTACTGTAAACAGGGGAAGTGAGCTAGAATGTTAAAACTTAGTGCACATGCTGAGTGGCTTCACTCTGTGTTCTTTAGCTTTGTGACTATGGCAACAGTCTGGATACTGCCAAGCATTTTGCCTGGCGTGCTAACGCTTCTTATTTCTTTACTGCCCACAAGAGGCTACACACAGAGGGGATAAACAAGGACAGACAAACGGATTAAGTCAATTATATCGACTCCAGTACGTAACTGGTACTTATTTAATCGACCCTGAAAGGATGAAAGGCAAAGTTGACCTCGGCAGAATTTGAACTCAGAACATAGCAGCAAACGAAATACCACTAAACATTTCGCCCGGCATGCTAACGTTTCTGACAGCTCGCCACCTTAAGAAGACAGTAATATTGACATATAGCAAAGCCTTTCTTGAACTTGTGACCTCAGCATCACATCTCACTTTGAACGCTTTTACTTTTTGAATTCAGGGAAACATCCAAATTGTGTGAAATTTTAGAATGATTCTTCTTTCTTCTATGCAAAGTTTGCAATGTCCACTTCCATTCAGATGTGGTTCAGGTTGTACCAGTAATTTCCTTTTTATTTTGTTAGGCATTGCTTTCTAAAATAGAATCTGTAATTATTCAGCTGAGCTTTAAAGGGGTTCTCTGATGCTATTGCTCTGACATGTTTCTATATGTGTGTTGCCCTGTTCTCACTGGATAACATCACTTTTGCTTTGTAGATCAGGGCTTACACTGACCGTTTACAGGGGACTCACTTTATGCTCTGCATGAGCATCCTTAATACTCATTAATATTCTTTTGACACTAGGCGCATAGCAGAATAAGACCCTCAAGTTATGTGTATTGAATATTATCCTATAAATATGATCCTGAGTAAAATGCATAATTAAAGTATGTGTTGTTGTTTGTTCCTTCTTGAGCCATACCTGGCTCATAAGGGCTGGTTTCCCAGTTTCATTGGTGTATAGGTTCCCCACTTGGATGGGAAGCTGGTCTGTTGCAGGTGAGCTGCTAGATACAGGAGGAAAGAATGAAAGAAAGTTGTGGCGAAAGAGTCAAGTAGAAATTTGCCATTACCTTCTGCCAAAACCATGTGAAGCTTAGGTGTTTCGCTTATAAACACTCACCTGGTCTGAGATTCGAACCCACGATCCCTCAGCCACGAGGACACTGCTCTAACCACTAGACCATGTGCCTCCACATATTTAAAGTATGTAGTTAACCAGAATACCAAATACATTATCATAATTAATAAATCTTGATACCACTCCAGTTCTGCTTGTGCTTCTGTGATACAAAACCTTTTCTTCTAAATATTTACTAGACTTCTCTAAAATGCCATAAGGTAGCATTGAAACCTGGACTATGTAGTTATGAATTGAACATATTAATTACACAGGGATGCCTGGAAATATTGTTGTTTGATCAAACACCGAGTCATAATGTCTATCAAAGTGATATTAATTGTCTTTAATTCCTGGAGAAAAGTTGACCTTGGTAGAATTTAAACACAGAATGTAAAAAGCCAGAACAAATAATGCAAGGCATTTTTTCCAATGTTATAATGATTCTGTCAATCTGCCATTCTCACTAAAACTTTTTTTCCCCTTCCTCTTACCACCACCACCACCACTACTACTGGTTTCAAATTTTGGCATGGGGCCAGCATTTTTTGAGGAGAGGGGAAGCCAATTACATCAATCTCAGTGTTCAACTGGTATTTATTTCATCAACCCTAAAAGGATGAAAGGCATTTTGCCTAACGTGCTAACAATTTTGCCAGCTCACCACCTTAACAACAACAACAACAACAACAACAACAACAACAACAACAATAATAATAATGGTTTCAAATTGTGCCACAAGGGCAGCCATTTTAGGGGAGGGGCAGAGTCAATCACATCGACCCCTGTACTTAACTGGTACTTAATTCATTGACCCCCAAAAGGATGAAAGACAAAGTCAACCCTGGCAGAATTTGAACTCAGAATGTAAAGACAGACAAAATACCGCTAAACATTACGCCGAGTGTGCTAACGATCCTGCCAGCTCACTGTTTTAAACAACAACAACAAAACAACAACAACAACAACAACAACAACAATAATGATAATAATCCTTTCTACTGGAGGCACAAGACCTCAAATTTGTGGGGAAGGGACTAGTTGATTACATCATGCCCAGTGTTTAACTAGTATTGACCCTGACAAAATGAAAAGCAAAGTTGACCTCGGACGAATTTGATCTCTGAACATGAATAGGGATGAAATACTGTTAAGCATTTTACTCAATGTGCTAACAATAGCGCCATCTCAATTAACAATAATAATAATAATAATAATAATAATAATAATCCTTTCTACTATAGGCACAAGGCCTGAATTTTTTGGGGAGGGGACTAATCGATTACGTCAACCCCCAGTACTCAACAGGTACTTAATTTATTGATCCCCACTGAAAGGATGAAAGGCAAAGTTGGTCTTGGCAGAATTTGAACTCAGAACAAATAAGGATGAAATGCTGATAACCATTTTGCCCTATGTGCTAACAATAGTGCCAGCTCACCACCTAAACAACAATAATAATAATAATGATGATGATAATACTAATAGTTTGAGATTTTGGTGCAAGGTCAACAGTTCTGAAGGAGCAACAACTCCTGTATTTGACTGGTACTTGTTTTATCAATCCTGAGAAGATGAAAAGCAAAGTTGAAGTTGGTGGGATTTGAACTCAGTTTGTAAAGAACCAGAATAAATGTCATTAACTTTGGCAAAAGTTAAACTCAGATCCTAAAATAGTTAGAACAAAGACTTCTTTTCAAAAAAAATGACAAATCTATTGTCTTTTAAAATTGTTTCCCACATTTTATTTTCCCTTCAGATATTTCAATATTTGGTCTTTTAAATTTTCAGCTCACTGACTATTAAGGCATATTTGAATTTCAATATCCTTATGTTTGGCTTTTTTTTTAACATTTAGTTTTATGATCAGTGCCTGAATTAAGCCGACATATCAAAGTAATTTATGTTTTATGAATTGAACATATTAATAACGTGATTTATGATCTGAACGTATTAATTACATGAAAATGCTTGTGCTCATCTAGAAATGTTGTTGTTTGGTCAACCATCGAGTCACAATGGCTATCAAAGTAAAAATAATTGTCTCTAATTCTTGGAGAAAAGAAAAGTAAAATTGACCTCAGCAGAACTTAAAAGTATATAACTAAATACTCAGGGTTTATATAAATAAGTACAATTAATATGTTCAATTCATACATCATAAGTCGTAAATAGATTTGATTGTTCTTTGGATAAAAAAAAAAAATAATGATTTTTCATGTTAGACAAGTGGTTCTCAGTCATCTTTTACCCCCTTGGCTCTATATTTGCAAACACATATCCAGTTTTATTTCACTTGGAAACAGGTGAAGGTTAGCAAAAGATATAATATCTGGCCTTGGAAAATCAGCAACAAGTTGAGCATTTGATTATAAAAAATCTGCCTCCACAAATATTGTATGATCAACGTGAACATGGAAAAAGTGTATGTTAAAATAATGATGATGAATGTACAGAGAACCACATTTGACTCCTATTTTATTTTAATGGACTCCCATGTTAAAATCCTATTATATTTTTATAATTTGATGTTGTTAAGGATTGTATAAAAAAATTGTTAAAATATTTTATGTATTGTAGCAGTATTGCCAATTTATTGCACATAAATTTTACGAACAAAATTTTGAATAGACCTCTAAGGGTTGTGTGGGCCCCAGTTGAGAACCATTGTGTTAGACAATTAATTCAATACTCTGCCATTTCTACAACTCCACAACATTCCTCACTGTGAGCCAATGTGGTCTGTATGTGGTCATTTGACCTGCTAGGAATAGAAGCCAGATGCTCACAAATCATACCTTACTGACTTAAAAAAGAATACATTAGAAAATGTGGTTCTCTGTGTATTCATCATCATTATTTTAACATCCATTTTTTCCATGTTTACATTTATCATACAATATTCGTGGAGGCAGATTTCTTATAATCGAATGCCCAACTTTTTCCTGATTATCCAAGGCCAGATATCATATCTGTTGCCAACCTTCACCTGTTTCCAAGTGAAATAAAACTGAATATGTGTTTGCAAATAAAGATTGCAAACAAACAGCACTGCCTGTGTGATGGTGACATTTATTTATTCGTTTACAGTTAACAGGCAGCATTAAGAACAGAGACACAAAGACAAAGACATACATGTACATGCACACAAATATGGTGAATGTGGCTCTGAGGGAGCTATAAGATATTGCACAAGTACTCATCTCCAAATGCACAGCCTCTTATAGCAGAAAAAACTGCAAGCTATTGAAGTCAATGACATAATTCTAGATCTGTTGTCATTCAATAATTAATATTATTCCCTTTTGTTCAGCGGTGTAATGGCACATGTGCTTTTCTCAGACTATTATTTTCCTTCTCCTTCTCTTTGGACATTTTCCTTTTTCCACTTTCTGATGAAGATCCATGCTTGAAAAGTTACACACCCCTCTTTTTTCCATCTTAAACTTTCTCTGAGCATCAATTTGATATATCCACTGTATACGTCCTTTCGACTTTTTTGTTGGTTCTCCTGTTTTTGTTTTTAATTTTCATTTGCCTACACATGCATACATACACGCTCACACTCACACACACACACACACACACACGTGCACACAACATGGGCTTCTTTCAATTTCTCTCAAACCTACTCACAAGGCCTTGGTTGGCCTGAGACTATAAAAAAAGATGGTTTGCCAAAGGTTGCCCTGCAATGAGACCGAACCCCCAAAGCATGTATTTGGAAAGCAAACTCCTTAATCTCACACCCAAGCCTGCACCTATTATATCTTTTATTTGTTTCAGTCATGGGACCGTGGCCATGCTGGTGCACTACCTTGAAGGTGTTAGTCAAACAAATCAACTCCAGTCATTATTTTTTTAAAGTCTGGTATTTGTTCTGTTGGTCTCCTTTGCTGAGCCACTAAGTTAAGGAGATGTTAATAAATAAACACAAGTTGCCGAGCAGTGTGGGGACAGACAGATACATGGAGACACACAGCCACAGACAGACAGACAGATATTCAAACACACACACACACACACACACACACACACACACACACACACACACACACACACACACACACAAATACAACAGGCTTTTTTTAGTTTTTGTCTACCAAATCCACTAACAAGGCTTTGGTTGGCACAAAGCTATATAAGAGGACACTTGCCCGAGGTGCCACATATTGAAATGGAAACTAAATCCATATTATTGGGAAACAAACTCCTTATTACACAGTCAAAAACAGGATGGTCATGGATGGATGGCCTACAGCTAAACAACAACAATGATAATAACAACAGCAATAACAACTAAAACAACAGTCATAATGATAGCAATAATAATAAGATACAATTTTATTTAACAACATAATATTACACATTTAAATTATATATTTACGGTTACATGTGTATACACACAGTGGATAATGTCAATGCTTTTAGACAGACATATCAACATAGGTGTTAAATATCAACATACATAGCTGCTGCGTGTATGCATGTATGTGACTGAAAGAGCATTGCATACAGTATATATATATATATGTCTATATATATATATATATATATATATATATATATATATATAT
>NC_068982.1:44928688-44929622 GCF_001194135.2 Octopus bimaculoides | reverse complement strand
TATATATATATATATATATATATATATATATATATATATATATACACACATATACATGTATACATATGTTAATACACACAGACATACACATACATGTATACACATACATATCAATATACCTCCATATAAATAAATTTATATATAAACGAGTGTGTGTATGTTATAAATATGTGTTTTTCTACAATGATAGTGTCTGGATTCAGGCTTGTACATCATAATAATAATAATAATAGTCACATAGTGGTTTAGATTATATAGAGACATGACTAGAAATATTAACTAACTTTTCCGAGCTCAAGCCTAATGAGTCTTGAAACTGCAGATAACAACAACCCGTATTATTGTCAACACTGTCAGAAACACATAGTATAGTACTATGTTTGTTTGTAGGTAGTTAGTTAGTTGTAGGTAGTGTTGTGTTAAAAGTAAACTATAGTATAATATAATGACCCTGCAGCTGTGATTAGCAATATGTTGCAAGATAGACTGACATTGCTGTTCTAAATAATAATGTATTCTAGTGGTTTTTAATACAGAGTGTGATATGGAATCATAATAATAGTTATTTATTCTAGTAATTTAACATATGTATGTATTTGTTGAGATGTGTCAGAGAGAATGAGAAATAGAGAGTGAAAGAGAGAGACAATGATATATAATATATAACTATATATAATTGCAACATTAAATTTGAAGGGAATTTAGATATTTCATTAAAATTGCATTACCTCAACAATAAACACGCAATATTATGTCAAAAAATCCCACCATATGTATGTTTGTAAATTAATTTCATATAATTTATACCTGATAAAATATAGCGCCTTTCTATTTCCCTTTTGATTTTATATATATAACAAAGTAGGGAGACATATACACACACATATACACTTATATACATATATATATACACACACACACATACATGTGTGTA
>NC_068982.1:44926196-44928678 GCF_001194135.2 Octopus bimaculoides | reverse complement strand
TGTATATATATATATATATATATATATATATATATAGCTGTACATATATATACATATGCAAATACATAGATATATGTACATATGTATATGTATGTGTATATATATATATATATATATATATATATATATATATATACACAATATATATATATGGTTGCACATAATATATATATTAAGCATATATCAGTGTAGAATTGTACGTATGTATGTAATCCATGCAAATACATTTATATTAGCATTTATGAAATTTCATTAGATTTTATGAACACCACAGAAGAGGTATGGTTGGACATTTATTTTTTAATCACTACAATTGTTTCCATGCAATGTAGTTCTCCAGGAATGCAGTTATTTGATTATGCAACTGTTTCCCTGCTATATGATATTTAGTTGTGTTTCCTCAGGCGATATGTAAGTGTTATCTCCGTAAGTTTAAAATCCTCAGTTTCAAGAACATCCCCTCTGTCTGTCATGGCCTAAATTCAGGTCACAGTAGACAGAGAGGGGATGTATGTTTGTAAATTAATTTCATATAATTTATACCTGATAAAATATAGCGCCTTTCTATTTCCCTTTTGATTTTATATATATAACAAAGTAGGGAGACATATACACACACATATACACTTATATACATATATATATACACACACACACACATACAGGTGTGTATATATATATATATATATATATATTCACACACAACAGATGCCCAAATGCAAACCTGGAAGTACATATAATACTACTACTGGGTAGCACAGGGTGGAATCTGAAGGTAGATGAGCCTTATACTGTACTCTACTACATTCTTAACAAAATATACCATAACTTTATATATATATATATTTGAAAGTCTATGAGGAATACTTAATACAGCTTTTGAAGCGTAAAGGTGATTTTTAAAAAAATTATTTTAAAAAAATTATTTAAAAAAAATGTTACAAAATCTGTTACGAGGATGTTACTAACCTTTTTTGTGAAGAATATATATTATATACTTTATATATATATATATTATATACTTTATATATATATATTATATACATTATATATATATATGCACACACACATAGGTGTAGTGCATATATGTATGTATTTATATGTATATGTGTCTATATATTTATGATTAACACCATAACTATAAATCCTGACTGAAGATGTTCACTGTTTGAAATCTTTCTGGGAACCTCACTAAATTTATCACCTCATGGCTATTTGTAGGATGTATATCCTTCAAATAGCCATGTTAGTAAGAGTGAGCTAGCTAAAAGTTGTGTAAAAGGGAGCTAAAATTAACTTCATTTCACAAATGCCTTGATGAGATATTTTTCATTGATGAAAATATTATACTCAAATTTTTAGTTCTGGCTCTTTTTATTGCTATGTTTATATAACATGTTGTAAATAACAATTGTATATTTAACTGCAGACATATGTACTAATAGAATTTTGCTGGACTTAAGTGCAATTATGTATGAATATCAATGTACATAGATGAACTTTTGTAAGCAATAAAGCAATACTGCAGACAGGTTTCCATCTCTATATGTACATTATATATATAAGTACAAATATATATATATATATATATATATATATATATATATATATATATATATATATATACACACATATATATATATATATATATATATATATATATATATATATATATATATATAAGCATGCATGCATACATATATGCACACACACACATAGGTGTAGTGCATATGTGTATATACATACACACATATATACATGTATATAGACACACACATATACATGTAAATATACATACACACACATATATTCATGCATGCATATATATATATATATATATATATATATATGCATATACCCACACACATACATATATTCACACATACATACATATATATATGCAAGTATGTTTATGTATGTACATTTAAGAAGTTTTGTTATATTGTATGTATACCATATAATAAATTTTATTTTTATCATTATTATTATTATTCTTTGTAGTATTATTGTTTAAGAACATTTCCAAAATTACATACCATGATACATGAAATAGTCAACAACAAATATATTTATTCTTTCTTTTTTCTCATTTGATGGTGGTGGTGGTGGGGAGGAGTGGATAGCATAGATAATGCATGACATGCTCTGTATCATTATACAGAATGTTTCTTCTGGGTTGGGAAAGAATAAAATAAATGATGGAAATTTTTTTTTTTTTTAGAATTGAGACATGATTTTTCAGATAATATTTCTAAAAAGAAAATTGAAAGTAAGAAATAATACACTATTTTTGACAAATAACATGGATAAATGTGAAATTCTAAAATATGTACATAACAGAATTTAAATTTTATGATTCCTGTCTTGCTTTTTGCTTTAACAAACAAGCAATAAGTTGTTTATGTATATGTACATATATATATATGCACACACACAAACATATATATATATATATATATATATATATATATATATATATATA
>NC_068982.1:44924079-44925863 GCF_001194135.2 Octopus bimaculoides | reverse complement strand
AATAAACATTACAAAATGTAAATCAATTAACATCAAAACCAACTAACCAACCAACCAACCAACCAACCAACCAACCAACCAGCCAACCAGCCAACCAGCCAGTCAACCAACCAAACAATATTTAAACAATATTTAAAGAAATATCATGCAATATTTATTTAAAAAATAAAGAGAAAATTATATAGAGATACATTTTGAATTGAAATATTGATTTCAAATTTTGGCTCAACACCAGCAAGTTCAGGGGGGAGAGGGCTAGTCGATTGCATCGACCCCCAGTATTTCACTGGTACTTATTTTATCAACCCTGAAAGGATGAAAGGTAAAGTTGACCTTGGCAGCATTTGAATCTCAGAACTTAAAAAGGGACGAAATGCTGCAAAGCATTTGTCCGGCATGCTGAGGATTCTGCCAGCTTGCTACCATTTTTTTTTAATTGAAATATTAAGAATATGTATAATACACAAAATGTAATTTAGTAAAAACACTTTGTTTGTTATCTTTTTGTATTTGTAATGTATTTTTCATTTTTTTATTTTTTATCTATAATTTTTCAGGCATTAAAAAATAATCTCTTCAGCTATAGACACAAGGCCCGAAATTTTGGGACAGGGAGCTAGTCAATTACATTGGTCCCCAGTACATGACTGGTACTTATTTTATCAATCCTGAAAGGATAAAAGGCAAAGTCAACCTCAACAGAATTTGAACTCAGAATATAAAGCCAAAAGAAATGCCACAAAGCATTTTGTCTGGTGTACTAACTATTTGGCTAGCTTGCCACCATCAATGATTAAAAAAAACAATAATTAAACAGTGTTTTGCCCTAAAATAGTCATTATTTCAAAATATCCAGGACCATTTTTTATTAGCTAAAATTTGAACTCTTTTCATACCAACTCACCAGAGACTGCTTTTGTTTCTATAATATAAACTTCTTGTTTTTAAGTGATTAAAAAAAACTAAAAAAAACACACATACAAAAAAAAAAACTATTAAAATTTCATGTTAAGCTATGTTCCAAACATCAGATTGGTTATGACAATGTTATGTTACAAAAATTCTTTCAACATTAATTAAAACAAAGGCAGTGTTTTTCCACAGAAATATGATAACAAAAAGGTTAAGAATAAATCTATTATTATTATTCATTTTGTATTTTAATGAGTAACAGTTTTAATGGAGGTAATTTTTGTTTCCTTTGATAATTTTCATACATATATTTATAATAATAATAATAATAATAATAATAATAATAATAATAATGATAATAATAATAATAATAATAATGATGATGATTTAAAATTTTGGCATGAGGCCAGCAAATTTGGGGGAGGGGGGAAATCAATCACGTCAACCCCAGTGTTCAACTGGTTTTTATTTTATTGACCTTAAAAGATGAAAGGCAAAGTTGACATTGGTGGAATTTGAACTCAGAATGCAAAGACAGACAAAATGCATAGCAGCATTTTGTTCGGTGTGCCAGCTTGACATTTTGATGATGATGATGATGAAGATGATGATGATAAAAATTTAACCAATTGGAATTTCTTACACATCCTATTGTTAAATATTGTAACAAGTTCTGCAAAGACTAAGATTTATTTGTTGTAACAAGGCTAGAGTGATAATTTGTAAATTAGCATATTTTATACCAAGATTTATGATAGGACCCATTAGATATGACACATTATAGACACATACACATATATGAACAATCATCCTTTCTACCCTTATTTTACTGTACTCACACACATGTGGATATACATATATATATATATATA
>NC_068982.1:44919312-44923897 GCF_001194135.2 Octopus bimaculoides | reverse complement strand
ATCAATATATATCAATTATAATATATGCAAATTTACCTCTTTAGAGTAATCCATTTTTTGCAGGAATTACACTTATATGAGAAAAATTTACATTTATGCAAATTTATTGTATATTGTGCAAGAGCTGCTCTGGAATGAAGTATGTGACAATGATTCTAATGCTAAAGATGATACTGAGCATAATGATGATGATGGTAACAATAATGGTGATGGTGATGATAAAAGATTTACTTGATATTATTGTAATTTTTCAGAGCGGCAAGTTGAGAAGAAAATATTACTTTAGTTGGCTCTAGTCAAATGCATTGAATAAAAAGGCAAATCAATTTAAAATCAAACCAACTGTTTTATCATTGTATAAAATCAAATATATTTGATATTTCAAGTTCTGGTGTAACCTTTTAGCATTTAAACCAGCCTTGTCCAGCTCAAATATTCTTCTTGTTTTATGCTGAAACTAGCTAGATCAGGGGTTCTCAACCATTTTTTTTACCTATAGACCCTTTTGATAACTATTTTATTCTGGTAGACCCCCATAGCCATTTAATGTTTAAAAACTAGCTTTATAGATGCTTCTTTCAAGTTAGTATTTTGTTTTTCACTCATTAACTTGTGTAGGCTGGACTGTGTAAAACGTCAGAGAAAGAAACCTAGCTGTTTCTTGCAATTCATACCAATACATACATCTAAAGCAAAGTCTTTTTTAGAGGCCCTTAAAATGCTATTGTGGATCCCAATTTACTATTTTGTTGCATTGACCCCAAAAATATTATATGAACTACTGAGCTATGTTATTTCGAAAATAAGAGGTCTTGAAGCTATGAGATAATGCAGGATTAATTCAAAACAATATGAATAAATAAGCATTACATTTGACAGAGTAATCTGAATGCTAGAGGGTTAAGTCTTGATACATTGATGGCAACTGTCCCGGGGTCTCTGAAGATTAACTTGTAAAGAAGAATGGAGAAAATGATCACATACTAAAATATAAATCCAAAATTTAAAGAAATTAGTATAACCAGACAATATTCTGTAATATTGTTCCATTATTGATTTGGTTTTTGCTCAAAAATTTTACCATTTAGCTTATACTGTCAATATCTCAATGGTTGTTAATTATAGATCAATTTTTTGATATTATTTTCCTTTACTTCCTAACTTTATATCAGGTATCTATTTGGAGTTTTAAGAATATATTGGGTTGCTCTTTTGCTATTTAATCAATTTTGTTTTAAAATATTACATTTTTCTCAGTACTATAACTCCCATCGAAAAAACCTTTATAACTCGATGGACAAATAACAACATGACTACCTAAACTCACGATCTTTAGTGAGACACCACTTTATGAATGGATGTACCTGATGTGATCATGACTGTAAAATGGATGTAACACAACATGATACACAGAATTCCACCCATAAGGGACAGTGGCAGGATGGGTTGAAACAATCATCGTACAAAATAAAGACTAATACCAAATCCATAATTTTCTGGTTACTTAATCAAATATCATTATCTCAACTAACACTGTGAAATTCCTGAAGTAGATCCAACGGAAATATACCTCAATTGCAGATGACACCAGGTAGCCCAAACTGTGCCAGTGTTTTACTCAACACATATATATATGTATAATAAAATAAAAGAGCTAACATGATATAAATATGGTTGGTATTAAGAAAAGGACTGCTAGATGTACATAAATGGATAAATACTTATTGATTGGTTGATAGCTTTGTAAGTCAATCATTTCATTCTTCAAAAGCAATTTTAATTGCTGCAGCTGTTGTCATTGTTGTGACTCAGGGCAGCTTTGATTGACCAGACCTATAATCAAAAGCATTCCAGCCATGACTATTCTGTCTTTTTTAAAGACGTAGTGTATGTTTTCATGATTTGAATTCAACGTAAAGAGCTGGAACAAAGGTCACAAGGCATTTTGTTTGACAGTTTAATTGTTCGGCTAAATAATAATAATAATAATAATAATAATAATAATAATAATAATTGTTTTTTAATAATTTAGGCACAAGGCCAGTAGTTTTAAGAAAATACTATCAATCTCAGTACTTGATTGGTATTTCATTTTATCAACCCCAAATGGATGAAAGGCAAAGTTGAACTCATGATGCAAACAGCTGGAACAAATATTGTGAAACATTTTTTTCTGACCCTCTAATGATTCTGCCAATCCACAGCCCTTGCCAAATGATAATAATAGCAACAAAAATTATCATCATCATCATCATCATCATCGTCATGAGCAGCAGTGGTAGCAACACCATCATCGTTATCATCATCATTAAAGTATATGTATTATTACAAAATACCTAGGTACTTCTGTACCAATAAGTTAGAATGTGAAAGTAAAACATGGAAGAAAACTGTAGAAGTCACCAAAATTAAAGGTGCTTGAGGAAAATCCTGAGAATTTTGTATCCTGACCATATCAGAAATGAAGGAATCTTATGAAGAATATCATTGTGACGTCTATGCAAATCAGTAACACAATGAAGACTGTGTGACTGACTGATCATATTCCGTGGCAGCCAGATTACTGATATGAAAACAAAAGGAAAAAAAAAAAAAAAAAAAAAAAAGGCATTGATATGGACAACAAGAGGAAAAAGAAGGTAATAGGGAAAACCATGAGATATATTGAAATTTTCAGGAGAATGAAGGCTGTCAATAGATAGAGGGGAAAAATATTGAAGAGTATGCAACTAATCAAGAATGCAGGAGGAGAGCTGCTGCCTGATGTACAAACACACAAGGTATGGGTCGGTAACTAATTAAGTATCAACTAGTATTATTATTTAATGAATGTTTTACAAGGGTAAGCTTTTACTTTAAGTGTATATCCTCTTCCAACCCTTACCCTTGGCTTTGTATAACATACTTGTTGTATCCAGCACTTAGTGATTACCCTGTTTAGCATTTATTGTTTATTATTGTATCTCTTTGAGAGCTTGTGGCTAATAAAGAAAATTTACCATTATTATTATTATTATTATTATTATTATTATTATTATTATTTATTGTCTTTGCACAGCTTCTAACACTGGAGTAGTACCATAGTGCCAGCTGTTAACTACCAGTGAACTAAGGTAATGTAACACCCCTTATTTTTCGAGCACCATCCGGAGTATTCGAGTGGTTCTAAGCAGTGCTGTTTTCTGCAAGTGCTCCACCCTTATTGCAGCCATTATTATTATTATTATTATTATTATTATTATTATTATTATTATTATTATTATTATTATTATAATTGTTATTGAGTGAGAAAGCAGTGCATGCCGTCAAAGTGACACTGGGATACAAATATACGACTACCTGTCTGATAAAGGTACACCAGGCACATGCATCACAACTATATGTGGGTGACATGGTGATCTCATATCAAGATAAACAACGCATGACCTTGCTGGTGGAGTCCAGTCAGAATTTTCTTCCGGTTGAGTAGCCCATCCCACTGAAAACATCCCTGAGTAAGGGTTGTTTAAGGATGTCGAATGAAACACCCATGTTTACAGAGGTGAATTATTCAAACCCCCAACAATTCCTCTTGACATATAGCTATGATGCTCCCCCACTACTTCTGCTCGTGATCAGAGATGCACATATTGTCAGCCACTAAGGGGCATGCTCAACTGGTTAAAGTCAAACAACTGACAAACAAATCTGTGGTATTGAGCAGAATATTTGCTGTAGCCCATCTTTTATACCAAGACAAGACATATACATGATAACACTTCCAATCAGTCAATATCAGAAGCCATGAGAGCTAGTACCTGGTATTGCATTATTATTATTATTATTATTATTATTATTATTATTAGTTGTAGTAGTATTGATAATTGAGAGTCAGAAACTTTTGAGTCATTGTCAACATGCATCTGATGGAAAGGTTTTCAAACAAGATAGTTGTTTATACAGACTAATCTAGGCTGTATGGATTTTTAAAAATATCTAACTATAATATAAAGAGAAGAGCACAATATTGGTAACTCTCTCTTTCTTTTTCATGCAGACATACAGACTTGTGTGCATGCATAAACACACACACACACACACACACATACACACACACACACATGCTAGTATCAGCATTATTTCAATAGAAACTTAGTATATACTTTTTTTCTCCAGAGAGAAGCAAACTGTAAAAATAAAATACAATACAAGGAAAATAAAAAAAATCTAGACAACATTAATAAAAAAAAGAATAGATTCTTTAACTTACAATAGTTTATTAAATTGATCTCAGTATGTTACTAAAAAATGTCTTAATATACTTGGAGAAACAAAAGCCAAAGCTGACCCAGGTGGTAAATTTTAACTTAAAAATTAACAATAAAGATGACATCCAATAAATTTGACATTAAAATACTGTAATATATTTTGGGTGACAAATGTCTGTCATCATTCTGATACTGGTGGTTATAACTATAGTTATTGATAATATTTTTGTATCTCAGAACACTTATTTGATAAAATTTTTTGGAATATATGCATATAGGTATATGAAAGTATTATACATTTATGTATGAGCATCATACATACATACATACATACATGT
>NC_068982.1:44915057-44919220 GCF_001194135.2 Octopus bimaculoides | reverse complement strand
TATATATATATGTGTATATTACTGGCATTTGTTTTATTTATAACAAGAGAAATGAAATCCCATACTGATCAGAAAAAATATACATGTAAGTTGAGACCATACCTCACTTAGTTAATAATGGTGATAATAATAATAATAATAATAACAATAATAATAATAATAATAATAATAATAATAATAATAATAATATTGGTAATAATAATAATAATGATAAAAACTTCCTACTTAGGTGCGAGGCCACAAATTTGGAGGGGAAGAGTTGGTCAGTTAAATTGATTTCGGTTGTTGACTATTTATTGGCCCTGGAAAAACGAAAGGCAAAATTGATATTGGAGGGATTTGAACTTAAGAATGTAAAAGAGCCACAACAAATACTACAAAGCATTTTGTCTGATGCTCTAATGATTCTGCCAGCCCATTAATAATGATAATAATGTTAATAATAATAATAATAATAATAATAATAATAATAATAATAATAATAATAATAATAATAATAATACTGAACAAAATCATCATCATTACCATTGGCACCACCACCACCACTACCATCACTACTGCCACTGCCACCAATACCACCATCGCCACCACCATCATCAACAGTAAAAACAATAACAACACCACCAACAACAGCAACACTGAAAACAACAATAAAATTTGTTGTTGTTAAGACATTGATAGCAGCCAAACAAGATTGTCCTTTCAATTCGAATATTGCACTATCATTACCATTATCATTATCATTATTATTATTATTATTATTATTATTATTATTATTATTATTATTATTATTATTCTTTCAGTATTATTATTAGTATTACCATAATATTCTTTCTATTATGTCCTTTCATATTATTATTATTATTATTATTATTATTATTATTATTATTATTATTATTATTATTGTTATTATTATTATTATTATTATTATTTACACAAGCACTTACACACACATATATATATGTGTGTGTGTATGCTATTTAGAAAATACAATGTAGTTAGAATAACCGATTTCTTATTTACTCCCTTGAGATTTTGGAGGTAACAAAAGTTAACATTAACAAAGTGATCAGGTGACGTCATGTTTCATCACCCATCTCTCCCAAAACAATTTAACAGATCAGATGGAATTTGCTTTCCCTTTTGCTTTCCTCTGCATTCTGCTTTTCATCCATTTCATAATTTTATTTTTGAGGTAACAAAAGCAAAACCTTATATGCATTTCTCAATCATTTTGCAATAAGCCTTATTTCATAATTAGCTATGTAATCAGTACTAACTCCATCAGAATTTTTCTCAGTAGTCATTCTAAAAGCATTCAACAGATTTTTCATAGATTTTTTTCTTTATTATTTTATTTTTCAAAGAAAGAATTCTTTATTTCTCCTTTTCTGCAAGACTCAAAAAGTAAAAAATAAAATTGTATGCAAATTAAAACTTCCTTTCAGGTAATATCTTATTTCTTTCTTTAATAAGGACACATGCACATAAACACATACACTCTCCCGCGCTCACACCTCCTCCTCCTTCTCCTCCCCTCTCTCTCTCTAGCACGCAAGCACACACACACACACACACGCACACATATATGTGCACAATCACAGAGTTATACTCTCTCTCTCTCTCTCACACACACAAACGCACACACACACACACAAACGCGCGTGCACACACACACACACACACACACACACACATGCAAGTACACATGGAAAGGAAAAGGAAATATAATAAAAATGGAAATAAAAATGCTGTATATTTGATTTTATCTTTTTTTTTAATATTTCAAATAATAGCAATATTTTGTCATATAGACACAAAGGTAATAGTATATATATATATATATATATATATATACATACATACATATATATACATGAGAATATATTTGTGTGTATGTGTGTGGATATATATATATATATATATATATTGATTTATAGATATATATATGCATACTTACATATTCATACAAACTCATACATACACACATGCATATATAAATGTATATATAATGAATATAAAGAAATGTATTTATACAAACGTTACACAAAAATTATATTAAACAGACAACAATGACAAAAGAAAAATAATACAAACAAACCTAGAAAAGACAGTAAAAAAATTAAAGATAAGAAAATATCAAAAAAATTTTTAATTAAAAAAAAAAGCAAAATTGGTTACACTTTTCATTCCAGTTCTCATTTACATTTATTCGTATTGAAAAAAAAAAATTTTTTTCTTCTTTTCTTTCCATTTTCGACGTAACATTTTCAATCATTCTTCATATTACCATCCGCAGTTGTGTAAGATTTTGGCGTGTTATTAAGATGTCTTTGAAGAGCCTTCTCAAAAGACATTATGCATTGTTCTAGTGATGACTACCACCATGCTGGCAAATCCATATAACAGGAACCTTGAGATAAAACTTGTTGGCACTGGTGCAGAGTTACAACGGTCTTTGTCACAGAGACAGTATTTCATCTTTATATTTTTGGTTCCAACTCGACTTTCGCAACCAAGTTTGCCATCTGATGTTGCACATTGGCGAATTATTCGTACATCATCATCAACTGCAAAACAAGATTAATAGCTGTTGTGAAATGTGCTGCTAAAAAAAAAAAACCCAAAAAACAAAAAAAAAAAACAGAATTATGGCTTTAAAAATATATTTTCAAGTTGTCACTGTCTGTATTGTATATTGCTTTGTGATACATGATAATATGTTTAAGGAAAGATTAATGAATTTCTAAAATCACAGTAGATAATAAATATAGAAATGAACACACACACACACGCACACATATTTATAAACACACACATATTTATACACACACACATATTTATACACACACCCACATATACATAAACACACACACCCACATATACATAAACACACACACACCTACATACCTACACATCCACCACCCCATATATACATACATATATATATATATATATATATATATATATATATATATATCTCAATAAATAATATATATACATATATATATATGCATATATGCATACGTATATGTACATACATCTATATGTATATATATATATACATATATATATATATATATATACATACATATATGCATATGTGGGCACAGGATGACATGAAACGTGTACAACAAAAAAATACGAAATACGAGTATATGGAATATGAACTATTTTTTCGAACAACAAAAGACACAAATGGGAAACTAGACAAACAACATAAAGAACGACCCTTCATCAGCTGTTGGCTGTTTTTCTACTCTCGTATTTCGAGCATATATATTTAATTTACTGTATCATGTATCTTTTACTTGTTTCAGTCATTAAACTGCAGACATGCTGGGGCAACACTTTGAAGAATTTTAGCCAAATGAATTGATCTTAGTACTTATAATTTGTTATGCCTGGTGCTTATTCTATCTGTCTCTTTTGCCAAACTACTAAGTTACATAAGCAGACCTACACCAGTTATCAAGTGGTGGTGGGAGACAACACAGACACAAAGACACACACACGTTTCCATTTACCAAATCCACTCACATGGATTTGAATGGCTTATTAGTTAGTCATGGCAGGTCATGCATTTAAAGAGGTGACTGGTACTAAGTAAGAGAGACTACCCAACCAAACAATTGTGATTTTTGAATTTGGCTTAAGACGCACAGCTGACAGAAAATTTATTCTGGGCAAAATATCAACTTATTCTGACAGTTAGGTAACATCTTGGATTTCCTATTGACGGCTCTTTCTGTATATGAAACTTTTCAGATAAGCAAAATCTACAGCTATATGATCATTTGGAATATAGAGTGAATCTGTGAACAATATTGATTTCAAATTTTAGCACAAGGCCAGCAAGTTTGGAGGAGGGAATGCGTTGTTTACATCGACCCCAGTGTTGAACTGATACTTATTTTATCGACCCTGAAAGGCTGAAAGGCAAAGTCAGCCTTGGTAGAATTTGAACTCAGAATGTAAAGACAAATGAAATGTTGCTAAGCATTTTGCCTGGTGTGCTTATGATTCTGTCAGCTCACCGCCTTCAACTTTGTGAACAATATTAGTAGGTATAGGGAAAAAAACATTAACTTTGATGGCAAGGACATGTGAAATGGAAGCTAAATAAAATAATACCCTAGGGAGACCTGTACTCTGATTGTACA
>NC_068982.1:44909443-44911732 GCF_001194135.2 Octopus bimaculoides | reverse complement strand
ATATGAGTATTATAGTTTGCTTGAAGCATTGTGGTACAGAAGTAGAAAAAGAAAGGGAAAATAAGAAAGTTTCTAACAATGCAGAAAGTTTTACAAAAACCTTTATATTTCAGGTGCAAAGGCCCATCCTCAGGAGGAAGCTGTCCAAGAAATGTTAGTTATACTGGTTTTGTTATTATATTTAAGCAGAAATATAAAACAATAAATATATTTCAAACATAATAATCTAATCGGTGTAACTAGACATTTCTTGGACTGCTTCCTTCTGAGGATGGGCCTTTGGAAGTGAAATATAAAGGTTTTTGTAAAACTTTCTGCATTATTTGAAGCTTTGTTATTTTCCTTTTTCTGCACACACACACTCACATACACACACACACACATGCGCACACACACATATACACATACGTTATGTATATATACGCATATACAATAGGCTTCTTTCAGTTTATGTCTACCAAATCCACTCACAAGGCTTTTTTTGACCTGGGGTTATAGTAGAAGATGCTCATCTGAGGCGCCACACAAAGGGACTGAACCTGAGACCACATAGTTGGGAAGCAGGCTTCTTAATCTCATGGCCACTACACACATATTTTCCAAAGCACATTATTTCATAAAACTAGTGTTGTCATGAATGTTGATATTTTCTATCAGACTTTATCTTGTATTGCTGTTATTCTGACTCATATATAGGTTGCTAGCACTGCTATGAGAGGTAACTGAAGATACAACTATTAAGTCTCTTGGCAAATCTTTTCACTGACCGTTGGACTAAATATCTATTGTCTTTGCCAATAAAATGAAGATTGATTACAATTTGAGTCTCACTTGGCAGACAGCCAGTGGGTGGCAACTGTCTGAGGCACAGAGTTTATCTAGAACAGTTAGCTACAACTGCAAAGTAATTGCTGATGCATGTATATGTAAATATATATAGTTCATATGTACATTAAATAATTTTGCTCTCTAAATAGTAATTAGTTTCAAATTTTGACACAAGACCAGAAAGTTTGAGGGAAGGGGTAAGTCAATTACATCACCCCTAGTGTTCAACTGGTACTTATTTTATTAACCCCGAAAGGATGAAAGGCAAAGTTGACCTCAGCGGAATTTGAACTCCAAACATAAGGATGGATGAAATACTGCTAAACATTTTGGCCAGCATGCTAACAATTCTGTCAGCTTTGTTACCGTATGCTAAATAGTAATTGAAAACATAATGGTAAGACAATATATATTTTATGCACAAATTCACTTTGCAACCACAGATTTCAGGCTTAATATTGCAGTGTGACATATTGGCAAATATCATCTACTAAGGCTCTGTGGTGACCAATGCCTTGTGAGTGAGTCTGGAAGATGGAAACTGTGTAGAAGCCTGTCATATATATATATATATATCTATATATATATATATATATATCTATATCTATATCTATATATATATATATATATATATATATAGAGTGAAGGCATGTGGCCTAGTGTTTAGGGTGTTAGCACCATGATTGTAAGATTGTAGTTTCAATTCCTGGACTATGTTCTTGAGCAAAACACTTCATTTCACGTTGCTCCAGTCCACTCAGCTGGCAAAAATGAGTAACGCTGCGATGGACTGGTATCCCGTCCAGCTGGGGAACACATTCGCCATTGAAACCAGGAAACCGGGCCCATGAGCCGAGCTAGGCTTTAAAAGGGCGCATTTATTTTATTATATATATATATATATATAGTTCCATGGGGAATTATTACCTTGCTTGAAAAGAGGTAAGAGATGGTGACTGACATCCTGTCTGAGCACATGGGCCAAAGAATAAAGAAAAGAACCGGTGTTACTTTCAAACCAATAACACCACATGACCTATGTTGACCAACAGAGGCCTAACATCTAGAAAACATCTTGAATTTGTCTCATATCCTCTTTACTCTTCTTTAAATGCCCAATGAAATAAGTTCAATCTACAAGCCTGCAAAACCTTAACCCTTTAGTGTTTAAACCAGCCATATCCAGCTCAAATATTCTAGCTGTTTTATGTTCAAACTGGCAAGATTCAGCCCTTTACACATACTCTGCAACATCATTCTTAAACTAAACAAACATAACATCGAAATTTCTGAGCTACAAGATAATGCATGATTAATTCAAACCAGCATGAAGAAATAAGTATTATATTTGAATGCTAAAGGGTTAAGTTGCATGGTAGTTGAGTCAAACTGTTATATAACGATACATACATACATACATACATATATATATATATATATATATATATATATATATATATA
>NC_068982.1:44906931-44908754 GCF_001194135.2 Octopus bimaculoides | reverse complement strand
TATATATAATAGGCTTTTTTCAGTGTTCATCTGCCAAATTCCATAATCTCCTTCAGAAATTTTTGGTTGGCCTGGAGTTACAAGAGAAAACACTTGTTCAAAGTACCATGCACCAAGAATGAACCCAGGACCACAAAGTTAGGAAGCAAAGTTATTACTACATACCCATATATGCATCTACCATCAATCCAATTTTATTTGGGTTGACTGGAGGTTGGCCAGTTGGATTGAACCCAGAACTACATACTTATGAAGTGAACTTGTTAACTATTCTGCCAAACCTCCATCTATAATAACCTAAGTTGCTTTTTTTAAAAATCTTAATCATTGTGTTCTTTATATATTGAGTGAAGTTCATGATGTTTGGCTGAGTTATGTCTTTATAATAACTTGTAAGTGACTCAAAGGAAGCAACTAATACTATAGTAACATAGAAGATGAATTTGTCAGACTGAAAAAACTTACTAAAGTGTTGTTAATTGACTGTAGTATATAAAGTATAACTAAATAAGTGAAGTAGCTTCTA
Source organism: Octopus bimaculoides (assembly GCF_001194135.2). Lineage (NCBI taxonomy): Eukaryota > Metazoa > Mollusca > Cephalopoda > Octopoda > Octopodidae > Octopus > Octopus bimaculoides. The sequence goes on along the minus strand of NC_068982.1, from coordinate 44,908,228 downwards.
CACAATTAAATGAACACATATATATGTATATATATATATATATTTGTGGTGAATGTTTGATCTAGTTGCCATCAAAAACCGTCTTATTGAATATCACCTGCTTGATACTACCTGCAGCATATGGTTATAAAACATTTCCCTTGATTGAAAAAACTATGATGCAAAAATCAATTTCTTAAACAGACAAGATGAAGAAGCTTCAGTCTCAAGGGCTTGTGAACACATACATGCATACATACATGCATACATACATGCATACATACATACATACATACATACATACATATGTACACACACATACATATATATATGTGTATGTGTATTTGCATATGTGTATATATGTGTGTGTATAGATATTATGTAAATATATGTCTGTGTGTATGTATACATATATATGTATACATATACATTTGTACATATATACACACACACATGAACACATGCATGCATGCGTCTGCACGTGCACACACACACACACACACACACATATGAGAACAGCTACCATGTTTCATTAACTTTTATGCAGTCTTTTGGTGTATTCCCATTTCCTTGATGTTAAAATATCAACATGAAAGTGAAAAGTAAATAAGTTATTATTACTTACCATTTTGAACCACTTTACGGCATCGTGTGTAATTTTTTTGGAATAAATCACAGTCAATTTCAAATGAAGATTTCCTTGGTAGTTCAACACAGAATCTTCCACTCTGGAAAGGTGATGAGTTACAGTTGTAACATTTGATGCAGAGACCTAGAAGAAGAACAAAATAAGAAAACAATGATAAAGACATAAATACCAATCGAACAAGATGATTAATATAGCAATAGGAATGAAATATCTGACATTTAGTAAGTAAATATTTTTGTTTCTTCTTTTTTTTTTCTCTTCTGAATGTTTGATCTGTTGATTAGTATTTTTGTAATAGACTCAGTGTTGAATTCCTGTTTCATTTCTTTACTCAATATTTGCCTGAACTGGATAAATGTTATAAAATATGTCAGCATGGTACAGGGCAGTGGTTCTCAACCAGGGTTCATACAAGATGTTTTGGAGGTCCACACAAGCGAACTAGTAAATTAGGGTCCATTGTAGTATTTTATGGGTCCATGAAAAAATTTTGCTTTAGGTGTATTTATTGCAAGAAAGAGCTAGGTTTCTGTCTCAAGAAAGGGTTAGGTTTTTGTCTCAAGAAAGAACTAGGTTTTTGTCTCAAGAAAGAACTAGGTTTTTGTCTCAAGAAAGGGTCAGGTTTTTGTCTCAAGAAAGAACTAGGTTTTTGTCTCAAGAAAGAACTAG
>NC_068982.1:44903195-44906921 GCF_001194135.2 Octopus bimaculoides | reverse complement strand
AGGTTTTTGTCTCAAGAAAGGGTCAGGTTTTTGTCTCAAGAAAGAACTAGGTTTTTGTCTCAAGAAAGAACTAGGTTTTTGTCTCAAGAAAGAACCCGGTTTCTGTCTCAAGAAAGAACCCGGTTTCTGTCTCAAGAAAGGGTTAGGTTTTGTCTCTGACAGGTTACAAAGTTCAGCCTACACAAAACAAAATAGGAATTTTAGAAGTATGTATAACACTACTTATTTAAACATTGAATGGCTATGAGGGTCCACCAGAATAAAATAATAATCAAAGGGGTCCATAGATAAAAAAAATGGTTGAGAACCACTCATATAGGGGATAAAGCACTAACTTTTACTTGTTGATTCTGCAAGGATGGAGCAGTACCCATTGCCTTTTGTAGGTCTTCTGAAATTGTTGAGCTTGGTGTCATTAATGCTTCATTTAAACTCATGCAGGTTGACGTATGCAGGGAAGACATGAGCAGGAAAAAGATTCTAGAGGAGTGATGCTTTGGGGAAGAAAGACTGGGAACAGCAGTTAGTGTGGGACCAGAAGGAGGGGGTTGGATGCAACAATAATGATGAGAGATGGAGAGAGGAGTCAGTTTGAGGTGTGTGACAGAAGGATGTATGAAAAGAGCTGGTTCCAAGGAACTAATGTTATTATAGTAGCAATTGTAAAAAACAAACGTATTGACATTTTGGTGTCTTATATGCTTCAGGCATGATTCTACAGGAAAAACTTCAGTACATTACATTGCTATTAGAATCTTGTTGCTTTCTACTCTCAATGAGTGAGTATTTACAATATAGGGTCGAAAATGTTAGACATTTTGGTTTATTTCTATCATTATACCTCCCATTCTTATATGTTATCTTATGCATCACAAGTTTCATGTTCAAAATAACATATTGGACAATAGATTGATTAAGTCTCACTTCCATTCACATCCATTGAAATAACACTTGATATTAAGGCAGTGAGCTGGCGAAGTTGTTAGCACACCTGCCAAAATGCTTAGTGACATTTTGTCCATCTTTATGTTCTGAGTTCAAATTCTGATAAGGTCAACTTTACCTTTTGATTCTTTCGAGGTCAATAAAATAAGTACCAATCAAACACCGGGGATCGATATAATCGATTATCTCCCTTCCCCCGAAATTGCTGGCCTTGTGACAAAATTTGAAATCAATATATCGCATCACAGAGAAGTGACAGACCTGGAGTGTCTCTAACAAGCTTCACAACAATTGACAGTCAAATATTTCTAAGTCAACAAGTCTGACTTTCTTCAGAGCATGTGTAGAAGTGTATTCTTTATGGAGTTGAAACCTGGTCTACAAAGAAGGATCTTCAAGACCAATTTGATGATACATACGCTAGGCTTTTCATGAGGGCTCAAAACATCTCATAGCATGAGCACAAGACTAAAGAGAAGATTTATGGACACACTCCACCCATTTCTGCTATTGTTGCTCAATGCAGAGTAGTGTTTGCTGATCCTTGCTGTCTCCCTAAACACTAGGCCATATTGGACAAAATATAATTTTGGAAAAGTGGTGATCTGGCAGATTTGGTATCACAGTGGACTATATGCTTAGTGGCATTTCTTCTGGATTTACATTCTGAATTCAAATTTTATCAAAGGTCAATTTTGCCTTTTATCCGTTTGGAGTCAATAAAATAAGTACCAATTGAGCACTGAGGTACATGTCATTGACTAGCTTCCTCTCCGAAATTTCGAGCCTTGTTCCTATAGTAAAAAGAATACTTTGGAAATAACTGTACTCTACTAGAAGATCAAAACCACTCTACTGCATTGCTATTAGTAGAGACGCACAATATAAAACTGATGATCTACAAAAGTTAATGGGGAACAGAATAGAGATTCCTGGAATGGCATGGTGACATGCATCTCAGTTGTAATAGCTTGAAGAAGAAGAACTAAATCAACTATTGTTGAATTATTCTGAAAATCACAGAGAAACATTACTATGTCAATAATAGTCAGTTACCTACTCAAATATTTCTCCTCTTCCATTAGTTTTAGACTTTGTATAATAAAGTATGGAGTGTGTATTGCTTTGATCCAACAAATGGACATGACATCAAAAACAATGTGCTTAGAGATGATAGAGCATTTGGCAGGGCAAATTTCGTTATATGTCTCTGTATATATGTATCTCCCATATATATATATATATATATAAAAATATGTGATTATGTGTGTGAGAGTGTGTATGTGCGTTTGTATGTATGCATTATGTAAGAATGTGTGTGTGTGTGTATGTGTAACAGTGGTGTAAAATACAATCGAAAATTGAATAGTACTGACCCATACAAGCATAAGAAAGTAGACACACGCATGCACCCATGCATGCACGATTGCACACACACACGCACCCATGTATGCACACTCACACACACATACACCTACATTGCTGACATGCAGCATTTGATATTTTTCAATCCAAAGGGTTTTTAACCCAATGTCTCCATGACATTATTTATGGCCTAATTTAATTGAAGATAATTTGTTCCAAAAAAAAAACAAAATAATTATGAAAATAACACTGATAACTCATTTTAACAGATATATTTACCAAAATTACATAAAAATATCTTGAAATATGAAAGAGTAAATTTATTCAATAAAATCGCCATTGGCTTCAACCACGGCCTCCAGACGACTTTGAAATCTCCTGCAACTTTTCTGGTGGAGGGGGGGGTCTCCTTGTTGAAGTTGGATGAATGCTGCCATAATCATTGCCTTCAGTTCATCTTTGGTGTTACAAGAAGTTTTGTTGATCTCTTGCTCAACTACGCTCTACACATAATAATCAAGGGAGTTGCAGTCTGGGGAGTTAAGTGGCCAAATGTTAGGAGCGATGTGGCTGCAGAAATTGTCTGAGAGTCACGACTGGGTTCTTCTGCTGGTGTGACATGGGGCAGAGTCCTGTTGCCAGACACAGGGTCTTCTAGTAGCCACCCTCTTGACCCAGAATAGCACTACCTCCCCCAGGCACATAATGTGGGCCACCGTGTTGAGTGTGAGGCCATGTGGGAAAATGAATGGAGGCATAACATCACCATCGCTAGTGATCACTCCAAACACCATAATGTTGACTGGATGTTTGATTTTTATCACTCTTGGTACAAGTCCTCAGATTGCACTGTCCTCAGATTGACAACAAAACACTCTGAAATGTTCATATTGGCGCTTCTGGTGCAAATCTCAAGCAGTACAGTATGTTGTTTTCAAATTTCTGGCAGAATGAATTGCATCATGGTGCTGTTATTCTCAGTCAGTGCCCAACTGACTCTACTATAATGTGTAGTCGACAAAATCAAAAACAAATAAGGCACACACACACACACACACACACACATATATATATATATACACATGTACATATATATGTATATATATAAACACATATACATATGTACACTTACATGTACACATATATACATGCACATATACACACATACACACACACGCACGCACATATACACACACATTCCACATACACCACTTTATTACTATATCTTGCACTTTAGTTTCTTTCACCTCAACATGAGAATCAATTGTCACCACTCAATCAATTTCTCGGTTTCTGAAAAATTAATTAATTTCACTGATGATGATGATTCTTCTTCTTCTTCTTCTTCTTCTTCTCCTCCTCCTCCTCCCCCTCCCCTCCTCCTCCTCCCCACTCCCCCTCATCCTCCTTCTTCTT
>NC_068982.1:44893489-44901025 GCF_001194135.2 Octopus bimaculoides | reverse complement strand
ACACACACACACACACACACACACACACACACACACACACACACACACACGCACATATATATATATACATATATACATTTGTTTCTTTATTTATATTTTGTTTGTGTCTTCGTCTTCTTTGAAGAGCGATTTTAATTAATTCGTTCACAGGTCTCTAAATACAGATCACCATCTTCTCCAGTGTTGTTGTTAATGTTGCTGAACAATGTTAAACTTTCAGCTGTTCAAAAATGGTTGTGAAATCATTTTATTGATTGTTCTGCAAAAACATTAATTCCCAGACTTATTCCCAATAGCAGCTGCCCGACCCCTCCATGCCTCTTCCTCACAATTCTCTCACTTTACTTTGTAGAATATATTGAAATCACTCCCCCTCTGCAAGCAGAAAAACCAAACTCCTCACAAAAATATACACATACATGAACACTAAAACACATAAAAATACATACATACGCGTATACATATGCACACATCACACACACACATATATATATATATATATACACATACATATATACCTACATATATACATACATATATATATATATATATATATATATATATATATATATATATATATATATATATATATATATATATATATATATATATATATATATATATCTACATATACATACATATACATACATACACATACACACACACACATATATAGATAGATAGGTTGATAAATAGACAGATAGATAGATAAATACACACACACCCAGATATATATATATATATATATATATATATATATATAGATAGATATAGATATAGATGCACACATACATACCTATTATATACATGTATACATTTCCATGCATTCATTCATTCATTCATTCATGCTTACATACATACGGACACTTTCACAAAATCACTCACACACATACACACACATACGTTATATATGTACAATTCTCCATGCATTCATTCAGTCGTGCACACATACATGCATACCTACCTACCCACACACACACATTCATACATACATACATATATATACATACTACAATCACAGATAAAGGAACAGCTAGAAGTGTACATTAATTCATGCACACAAATAAGCACACATAATAAGAAGATAACCCGAGCAAGCACTCATAAAATTGCATGCATATATCTCTTCTCATTAACCATACATCATATAAATATATACATATGCAAATGTGGACACAGATAATGTGTCAACATAACACAAACAAGTTTGGTTTGTGTGATTTAAACACAAACGTATTTGTCATACACACTTCTCTCTTCCTGCCAAATTACCCATACATTGTCTCGCTCTCTAGAACACCTACATGTATACGTTGTGCTTTTTACATAATTCTTCCTCTTTATAATTCCATATTCTCTAATCATGTCTTCTTAATGTTAATCATATTATAATTCAAACGACGTGAATTACATATGGTCAAAAGGAATGGTTTGTTGGTTAGCCAAGTGTTAGAAAGTCAATGATTTGTAACTTTGACAAAGACACTGAGCATGTGTTGTGTGTGTGTGTGTGTGTGTGTGCGCATGTGTGTGTGTGTGTGCATGTGTGTGTGCATTTGTATATACATACATATATTTACACTCACACATAATATCTATTTATATATATATATATATAATATGTGCATGTGTTTTTGTATATATACATATGTATACTCAGCCATAAATAACAATGCAAGAGCAACTGCTCCATACTCAACATTATATAGAGACAGATAGATAGATAGACAGGTACACAAGGATATATAACATGTAGTCAGGAGATAGATGGATAGATGGATAGATGGAGAGAAAGTAATCCTTGCAGTGCTGCACTCAAATTGAAGGTGTGTGTGCATGTATGCACATCTAAACGTGTGTGTGCATGCATACATGCTCACATACACATGTGCTTGTGTGTATGTGTGTGTAGAGAGATCTCAACCACTTAATGTCAAAATAAAATGGAATAAGCTCAAGCATAATGAGATACATACACACTATTTTTCTAGTTATGCATGAAGTCATAAATTTACAGTTGAATGGCGTAATATTCATATTTTTAACGAGAGCATTAATGATAAAAGCAAAAGAATTACCATTGGATTTTGAAACCAGATGAAGGAATCATCATAAACTTACTATTGGGCTATGATATCCATTAGATGCATTCATTATGCATTGACATCATTGCTGCTATACTGATGTATAACAAATGCACACACACACACACACACACACACACACACACACACACACACACACACACACACATACACATCATTATCATCATTGTTTAACGTCCGCTTTCCATGCTGGCATGGGTTGCACTGTGTGACGTTTATTTTAAGAACTTGATTAACTTGAATAATTTTTTCGTATTCTTGAAATAATTTCTTGCAAAATGTTTCTACAGCTGGATGCCCTTCCTAATGCCAACCACTCTGACAGTGTAGTGGGTGCTTTTTACGTGCCACCAGCACAGGAGCTAGTCAGGAGGCACTGGCATCAGCCACATTCAGATGGTGCATTTTTACGTGCCACTGGAATGGGAGCCAGTCAGGGGATACTGCCATCGACCATGTTCAGATGCTGTATTTTACGTGCCACTGGCATGGGAAACAGTTAGGGGACACTGGCATCAACCCCGTTGGGATGGTGCATTTTATGTGCCACCGGTACGGAAGCCAGTCAGGCAATAACTATACATATAATATACAAATAAACATATAAGTAACATGATGATGCTCCTGCATGGCCACAATTGATAGCTAAAACCAGTAAAATAAAAAAAAAAATAAGAGCAAATATTGACAGGAACATATTTTTTGAGCAAGTACATACACACATGTGTTAGTGCATTTGTGTGTCTTTCTGTCTATCTATCTATCTATCTATCTATCTATCTATCTATCTATCAATCTTACATAGATAAAGATATATCATCATCATCATCATCACCATCATAATTTAATGTCCGTTTTCCATGCTGGCATGGCTTGGATGGCTTGACAGGAGGTGGCAAGCCAGAGGACTGCACCAAACTCCACTGTCTGTTTTGGCATGGCTTTTACAGCTGTTCCTTATCATCATCATAATTTTAACACCCACTTTTCCATGTCTTCATAGTTTGGAAGGAAACTATTGAGACAGACTTTCTATGCACAGATACCCTTCCTGTTAGAGGAGTAGAGGAGTATTTGAGTACTCTCTATAGCCTGGTAAACACTACGAAAACAATATGAATGACTTAGTAGAACTGTGTAAGTTATTTACAGAGATGTAGCCAGCAAGGTTGTTTAGGCTTTTACAAAGAAGTTTGAGACAGACTCTTCCAGGGTACTCTTTTGTATGCCAATCATCAAGTTCCCACAAATGAATCTGTCAAAGATTCCAAACAGGGAAGCAAAGCTTCAAATCAACAGTCCTTCAGATAAGCTTGAACAAGAACAAAAAAAAAATAATTAGTAAGCAGAAATGAAGAAGAGGACCCTTCTGGTGTTTGGGGAGTGGCCACACTTGAAATGCATGAAAAGATTGGGCTGGAATTCCATATGATGTTACCAATGCATACTATGGGTGCACAAGCAATGAAGTAAGATTACAGGCAAGCTGGCAGAGAAGGAAGTTTCCATGTTCAGAAGGTTCCATTGAAGTAGTGGTTAACTTCTGTTACCAAGGGGACAGTGGAGATAAATATTTCGAAAACGTAGAAATGAGTGAATAAGAATAGGATGGAAGATGTTTAAGGAACTTCTATTAGTTCTGGCATCAAATAGATTACCTTCCCACTTGGAAAGAGAGTAGACTTTATGGATTTTGTAGCAATTCAGAAGGAAGGAACCTTTAGAACAGGGTGACTGAGGAGAGGAGACATGGGACAGGGGACAAGTAGCAAGACACTGACCTGGAGAAGACTCACCCAACACATGCAAGCATAAAAAAAGTGGATATAAAAGTGATGATGATGATGATGATGATGATGATGATGATGATGATGATGATATATATAATACATCTGAGTTGTACATGCGACTTCATATGAGGTCATGTGTTGAAACTGAATATTGCATGAAAGAGTCATTTTGGCCATTTAATAATGCACAAACGTCATTAAATTCAGTTCTAATTTATTTTATGAGATGTCAATAGTTTCAGTGCACTAACTTACTGCACTGGACAAGTTGCAGTAGCGCAAAAAAAATTTTGACATCTCATGAGATAAATTATAAGTGGATTCAATGGTTTTAGTGCTTTATTAAATGGCTGACATGACATAAACATACATACATATATACATATATATACATACATACACACACATATACACTCTATATACATATAGACACACACACACACATACACACACACACACATATACGCACACATATACACAATCATTTAATCATTCTCTTTCTTGCTCTCTCTTTATGTATATTTCATAATGTAACCACATGTGAATCGTTAGTGATTTTTTCCCCTCCATCTTCCTTTTCTGTTGGACTTTCCTCTGTCTCCTGTTTCTATTGAACTTTCCTCTGTCTCCTGCTTTGCTCAAAACGTAAAATCACCTTTCTCTCCTTCCCTGAGCATCCGTTAATACCTTACCTGTACCACATCCTCATGTTGTTTTTTTGTGTTTGTTCTTTGTTTTTTTGGGAATTTACTATATATATATATATATAATTTAAAGGAAAATCCAAGGGAATAATTTCAAGATAGCTAAATGTTGCTTAAGCGTCCAGGATTTATATCCAGAACTGTAAGTTGTATTTAGTAGAAAATAGGTAAATTGAATAAGTGTATGAACTAAATAATAGTTTGTCTCCTTAATCAATTTTCCTATATATATATATATATATATATATATATATATATATATATATATTATATATATATATGTTTATGTAGCATTAGGAAGGGCATCCAACTATAGAAACTATAACAAAAGTGAAGCACTGGAACCTGTTGTATACTGTTGAACCAGCCAAGTCATACCAGTATGGAAAGTGAAAGTAGGATGATGATGATGCACAAACACACACACACACACACAACTACGTTAAAAAATCTTTTATTCACACAGAACAACTTTTGTCCAGCACATTGCCATGTTATTCACTGCTTCTCTCATGAAACATGTTGATTTGTTCTGAGTTATGTTAAAGATAATGAATGGAGGATACTTGTCGATTTGTTCTGAGTTATGTTAAAGATAATGGATGGAGTAATATTTGAATTACAAAAGGGATGTTTAGTGCAACATTGATGTTTTTCCGATAAATATTCTTTATTTGTGATCTCAATGTGTTAGCCAATGGCTTAACCTGAATCAGACAACAGAACTAACAAACAACATTCGAACATTTCTATCGCAATTTTAGTTAAGGATGCACATAAGTGATGAGATAAAAGAAAAAATTTCTCAGAAATCTCAAAGGTAATATCAAAACATATGAAACACATAATTGTCTTGTGATTTCCCCAGTTGTTGATGCTTATTTCCATGGAAAGCTCACTGTCATTATTAACTTTCCAGTAACTTCAGACAAAAGTAATATTTTGTCTTCTATAGTTGTGTATGAGTACATACATATTTGTACATATATACATAATTCCTGTCACATGTACTCAAACACATATATACACATATATATACATACATATTGATGTAAAATACCTACAAACATACATGCATACATGCATACATACACACATACATACATACATACAAACACACACATGTTTATACATACATATATATCCATTCATTCATTTTATGTCCATCTTTCTATGCTGAGACAATTGGAAGGATACTTATTTGAGATGGTGTTTTATAGCTGGATGCCCTTTCTGCTGCTAACTCTTGCTTTTCATGTATAGGATATTTTTTATTAATCTTCTTTGAAGCCTCAGACCTGCTGGATATAATGTTCACTGAGAATGTAAACATGACTACACAGCTTTTAGTTCAGCAGTTTCTTTGCAAACAAGTGGAAATGACAACCACACACACACACACACACACACACACACACACACACACACACACACACACACACACACACACACACACACACACACAAATATGGGTATGTGTATCTCCTACTATGGCTGTAGGCTGACCAAATCCTTGTGAGCGGATTTGGTAGATAGATACTGCAAGATGCATGTATGTATGTATGCATGCATGCATGCATAATTAATAAAACACAGAAATCAAGTAAGGTGTTCAATGCTTTATAGAACATACACCCACTTCAGAATATTACTACCATGAAAGCATAACAGCTGTTGAAATATTACATAATTAGGTAAATCACTTCTTCAGTGTTCAGTAATAAATACCATTTATTGCTGAACACTTAAGAAGAGTTTTGGAAGATTATATAATGTTTCAACAACTGTTATGTAATTACAACAGTGGTTTGCCAAATGTGTGTATGTTCTATAAAGTTGTAGAAACCAAGCCAAAACAGACCATGGAACCTAGTGTAGCCCTTGGCCTTGCCAGTCCCTGTCAAGCCATCCAACCCATGCCAGCATAGAAAACAGATGTCTCTTAACATGATAGCAAGGTAAGTAGGTAAATAAAAGGAGACTATGATTCAACAGATATATGGGAATAGTTTTGTTCTATGCCTAATTCTTGACCACTATATATCATTCTGGGAATAGTGTAAAAAGGTAGGATATGTAGTGATATGAGCTAAATAAATATGAAGCAATATTTGTCCACGATTTTCATCTCATGTCTTTCATGTTGTTACTTTTACAAATACAGAATAAAATTTATTTATTCAACTAATATTATTATTATTACAGTCTTGTTACTACTGCAGAGGAAGAACACAAAGACAACTATTAGTAATATTTATATCAAACAATATTATGCATACAAATACCATTGCTTATTAAATAACTGTCAAAATCCCATTACCAACCCAAAAACATCATAAAAAAAAATTTATTTGGACTATTGCAACACATTGCTAAAACAGATATCGTAGCTAACACTATCGATACCATTAGTTATGGTATAAATAAATACCATCAATATTATATAAACAAATACTATCATTTGTTATCATAAATATTGATTTGACAAATAATACCACCAGGAAAAAAAAAAAACCATCACTATAGTTACAAGTGTTATAAACATAACTACAATAAATAATATTATTACAAAATGTATATATGTATGTTCTAGTTTGTCTGCCCCTAATATTGCTTTTATAGAATCTACATCCAAAGTATATATTTTATCTTTTACTTCTTTTAGTCTTTGGAGTGTGGCCATGCTGGGGCATCTCCTTGAAGGGTTTTATCCAAAGGAATCACCCACAGTACTTATTTTTTTAAAGTCTGGCACTTATTCTATCAATATCTTTTGCTGAACCACTAAGTTATAGGGATGTAAACAAACCAGCACCAGTGGTGGACAAATACAGACAAAGATACATATGCACATATACTACACACACACTCACACACACACACACACACACACACACACACACGCACGCACACACACACACGCACGCACGCACGCAC